>NW_018020746.1:0-10232 GCF_002006095.1 Pseudomyrmex gracilis
TTTATTGAAAATAGTGTTACGTAAAACCTATATTTTCGTATACAGTTTTATTTTCACGTGTTTATGTCAAGGTTTAGAAGAATGTATTCAAATATGTATTATCAATATTTGCACGTTTATTATATCTTCTAGATGTTGTTAAAAATATAGATATATCAAGAGGCACGGTAGTGCCTCGCGCCAAGTTTCACGCGCAACGAAGTTGCGCTCGAACTGCGCGAGCACACCGTGCCTATTATACGCGAGATTCATGCAAAATAGAAGTGGGAAGATTTTCTCAAGGTTTTTCTTACCGGACATATATAAGGTCCTTTAGGACAGTCGTGTAACATAAATAAACTTATTGAATCAATTGTCACTTTACAATATGGACACGTTGGCATTTTTGAAGAAAAAGTTAACTTATTGCGCCACTGTATTTCACAATATCCGACAAACGACTGCGTTGTAGCGAAAGAAAATGATTTTGAGACAGAAACCCCTCTATCAGTTCTTTCAACGTCTGCGNATTCGAAATACAAGTCGCCAACAGTGTTCACAGTTTTGGCTTCCTTACAGCATGCTGAAGTGGTGGAAGGGATGCGCACAACAGCAGCGAATTCTAACTGCATAAACTCGCTACTGTTGTGCGCATCCCTTCCAGGCTGTGTTCAGTTAAGCAAGATGGAACGAACTAATGGAGGAAATGCAGGAAATACAGGAATTCATTAGTTCCAATTCCTGTATTTCCTGCATTTCCTCCATTAGTTCGTTCCATCTTGCTTAACTGAACACAGCCCCACCGCTTCAGCATGCTGTAAGGAAGCTAAAACTGTGAACACTGCTGCGCACTTCCACGAGCGCACACGGACAACGGTCTCGCTTGTGTGCGTATCCCCACCATGTCGGTGTTTTCATAGCACGGAATAGAACCATGTCCACAAACTTAGCACGGAATAGAACCATGTCCACGAAAAGCTATGACAGAAACTCTTATGGCCGTGACCGCTCTCAGGCTTCTCTCTGCTATCACTATTCCCTCGCATTGTGCACAAGGCTTTGTGACCGTGACCGCTCATTCTCTCTGGTAATACATATACACATACATGCATACATATATACATACTGAAGGTGCGTTCGCTTTGGACGCTCACGCGCTTTGAGCGTCAGTGTCAATTTTTATTTAAAGAGCAAAAAAGGGACGAACTGACGTTTAAATCGCATAAGCTTCTAAAGCGAACGCACTTTTGAACTAGAGTTCTATATTTATTGTGTATGTGTCTGTAAATATTTATATCAACAAATGTTAGATGTTTTGATAAAAATGTCAGAATGTATAGATTATAAGTTCTGTTTATTTACTGCCAGTACTGCAAATGTCTAGTTTACGTCACGTGTACTATAGATTTTCAATGAATATTAGAACGCAGCCTTAGATATTTATGGTTGTGTTGTGGTTGTGTAGACCAAAGAAATCTTTTTATTTGTAATTATTACAGATTATATACACAACTAATTATAAACCTAATGCCTTCTTGTTCTGCACCAAATTGCAACAATACGTCAGAGAAGGGCTACAGTATGAGGGTCTTCCCTCGTGATCCAGAGCGAAGAGCAAAATGGGCAGCCAATGTTGGACGAGAAAATTGGATCCCGTCGAATAATTCGTATCTTTGCGAGGTTATTTTTGGTATTCAGTCTCAATTGATTTTAGAAATAAGATAATGTGTAATTTTGTTTACTTATCATCTTATGTATAGCTTCATTTTGAACCATCAATGTGGGAAAAAACAAGAGTTGATGGTAGTCGGAAACTAAAACATGATGCAGTGCCAACAGTTTTTGGTTTGAATCTAAGAAAAGAAAATGAAGAAAAGAGAAGAAGGTATGGAAAAAAAAAAAACAAATCAATTTATATGCCAATATAAGTATGTTAGCAATAAGTCAGTTTGATGACAACTTGGTTTATTTCTCAGAAGAAAATCTAAAAATAATATACACCAATGTCACAATAGCCATGTACCAAGTTATCAATTACAATCTAAAGTAATTGAGAAATCAAAACCTAATATAAGCAATACTGATAATATTAGTATGATCAAAGAAAAAGATCCTAATCACTTGTCAGATATAAAATCAATAACAGTAAGTATGATTTTGTATTATATAATTTTTTATAAAACTACAATCTTTTATATGTAACGTGAATATAACATTTATATGCTTGCTTTTGATTAGGGGACGCAAAACTCATCATCAACAAGTTGTAGTCAACAAGAATCGGTAAAAACGGACAATCAAGTATCAGTGTTACCACAAAAGTGCAAAAGCACTTGTTTATGCAATAAACTAGCAAAAAAAATTATAGTGTTAAGACAAAAATTAAAACACATGAGAGAAAGTTTTAGAAAATTAAAAAGAGAAAATAACAGAATAAAAAAAGAAAAGAGCAAAAATCTATATATGTCTCATCTGAAACAAATCTTTACAAATGATCAAATTTGTGCTTTAATATCGTCAAAACCACGACAGTGGTCTGACGATACAATTGTGAAAGCGTTACAACTGAAATCTGCTTGTGGTGAACGCGGTTATGAAGAATTAATAAAACAAAACATGCCTTTGCCAAGTATACGAACGCTTCAGAAAAGATGTCAACTTTCAAGTGAATTGTTGAACGAATTTCTGAAAAGTAGTTCATTATCGGAATTTTTAGACAAAAGTAAGAATGAATAATATGAAAAAATATAAATATGAATTGCAAAAAAATAGACGACGCAGTATCTTTTTTATTGCTTGTAAGATTGCGTGTAAGAGACCAAAGACGACATTTTAATAGTGCGACAATATACGATAAATAAATAAAACTTATTTTTTTGAACTATGTAACTTCTCTTTTATTTAAAATGATTAGAAACTAAATTTCGCGCCTTTTGACGAAATATGGCGCCAATCCACCCAACTTTGATATTTTGTGACCCTTATTAGCGAGTCTCTAGAACACTCTTATCTCTAGCGGCCTCTCTGCAAGATCATCAGCACTTCGTCAATGTTTCTGGAAACGTGTCGGTATAAAGCATTTATAATTTTATTTTTGAATAACAACAATTGAATGTTTTGCATAAACTTTTGATCATTGCTCTTCTGTTTTAAGCATACGCGTGAAATTAATACAACTTTTACATATAATTATGTGTAATTAAAAATTAAAATATCAAGTTTGCTATAGTTGACAAAATTTGATAAATACATTGAAGATATATATTAAATATACATTTGTTTCTCAAACAAAAACCAGTTTATTGCGCGAACTAAAAAACTTAAATAAACAATACACTAAAAAAAAATATAATTGTCACTGAGTCACATGGATTGAACTTCTTATGATCATTAAAAACTTTTTTTTCTGACGAGGCTTAACGGAATAATTACTCACTTAATTAGAAATTGAATCAGAATTAAAAGAGCGAGCGATTTGTTATATTTCAAGATAAGTCTCTCACACTTCTCAGTGATACAAAGACGATCGCTCAACTGAAATTCAAGCTAAAACTCGCTTCGTGCAATTGCCTTTCAGCATACTATTAGTACTTATATCCGTTCTTGTGAGTGAAGTTAAACGTTACTGTCGATCGTAGACAATAAAGCGACGTTGATTCCGTGCGCCGATACCGCGATAACGCAATTACATAAGACGGAAGCTGAAGGCGAAGGGAGAGAAAGAGAAATCAAAGGCAGTTACCGAACTAACATCCCCTACAGCCCTATATTGATCTTACGGTCTTGCAGTTCTCTCTGTCTTGCCTTCAGTTTGCACGCGTTTTCCGTGCACGTGCACTCGCAGGAACGTACGAATATTTTACGACTCCCCGAAGATAGAAATATATATATAAAAATTATATATCAGATATGTGTGGAAAAATTACAAAATTACATTATAGAGTAACCTTGCTCGGAAAGTCTCCAAAGGAATTTTCCGTATCTAATCGTATACGGTCAACTTTTTGAATATTCAGAAGAACGCAAAAAACAATTTCTTATTAATATAACATAAATAAAATCTCTATAAACAAAAAAGAAATAAATTGTCAAACGAAAGGCAGTACGAGTAATATACAAGGTGACCGTGTACTGACTTTATTTGTTGCAATATTTAATTTGTTTTGTACAATAATGTTAACAGATCTTCATCAGTGAATATCTGTTAACATTATTATACAAAAACAATTGCAGTAATTGATTACAAATTATTAAATATACAATAAAAATAATGATCTCTCACCAATCAAAAATAGCCTAAACAAGAGTCACCATCTTCAAAACAAGTTTAAGATGTACACATGTTAGTAAATTCACAGTGATATGACGCCTTCACACGCAAACCTATTTATATATGTTTATCCCCACAATTGTAAAACCTTGTAAGTCCTTCTAAATTTCACAATACCTGAAGTCAAACCGTTGAATTTATTTTCCATGTCTTTCTTTACATGTTTCTAACAATGAGAAATAAAGTTTTAATTTTTCTGTGTCCGACATTATGTTTATAGGATTGTTTTGTAATTTAATTTCAATCATTTCTGAAATTGATCTTTTATGATAAAATTTTTCTTTGTCTAAAATTTTGGTCTCTTGCCAATTGAAATCATATTCTGTAGTTAATCTATGATCAGTGACAACAGAATAATTAATTAATTGTCTATTTATTTGGTTTTTGTGTGTGTTTCAGAAATTCTAGTTTTTAATTTTCTCTTGGTTTGATCCACAAAAAAAAAGAAGTATGTTTAAGGAATCATTATACGCTACGGTCGGTTTTTTAATTGAAAATTAAAAGTTTACATTATTTTGAAGAAATGGTAAGACGCTAAATTTCCATTTCGATATCGTGATTGAACGCGAAGTTCATAACTCTTAATGCATATTTATGTACTTGGAAGATAGTTCAAATTACGTAGATATCGTATTATAATATCTATTACCTGTTTTGCATATCTCCAAATAACGATACGATTTTAAAGGACGAGGCGCGTCCGAACATTAGAAGAATTTACATAAAAATTGCATAAAAGGTTTTTTAACAAAAAACTCTTAGATTCTTTTATGTTGCGCGATATGAAAAGATAGAAAAAGGAAACAATAAATTTCTTAAGTATATGAATTTTGCAAAGATATTGTTACGTTGGTAGAAAATAAATATTTTGTTTTTTTTTGTTTACAAAACTCATAAGATTGCACACAATATTTTCGCGTTTGACAAATTTTTAATAGTTCTGTGCAAATAAAACTTTTAAAAATATTATATTCTCTTGCGAATTTCTCACTTTACACACGGTGAGAGCTTGGGAGCGCGCGCGACGAAAGTAATATAAGTTTTCTGGTCTACTTTCGATGTGGTGGGTCTGGCCCTCCGAGCATAGAAACCCCTTGTGTAAATATCTTCCAGATCCAATATTGTTTCGTAGATGATCTGATTTTTGAGGACTTAATATAATGAAATATTTGAAATTCCGAACATTATAATAACAATTTTTCTCGAATTTTGTTCCCGTCTTAAAGTGGCTTCTTTTGCCGTACAATTCGCTGCCGACAAAAAAATTTATTGAAACAAGATAATCGATGTGTTTAATATAAGAATTCTCGAAAGCTTAATGCGATGAAGGATAAAAGAAATCGGAACGCAAGGAGTTCCGCGTTGTTTTTAGTGATAATATTTATCTTATAGTGAGAGAGAGAGAGAGAGAGAGAGAGAGAAAGAGAGAGAGAGAGAGAGAGAGAGGGAGAGAGAGAGAGACGAAGAGTGATTATACAAGTTCGTAATATTATTATAGAACGATTGGTTTCACATACACACATCAATCTTATTTTTGTGTTACGTAGATATTATATCGGAGTTTTTGTATGATAAACTGTTTAATGCAATGTTTTTGATATCAATGATTTCAAAAACAAAATATCACTTTCAATCACTTCAAATGATAAAAAATGGATTTTAAGACGCATCCTTCGCATAGTTGTTGTTTTATCACAAATCAAAACAAAATTACAAGAAATTGAATAAAAAATTCGACAGCCGTATCGCGAGCAATGATTTTCCAAAGCTGTTTTGGGTTGCTATGGGGATGAGCGCACCGTGCGCTCCCTGTTTCTCGACACCCCAAACAGCTGCGTCCCGCGATTCAACCCCTCAAGGCCGACAGTGGATATAACGGTGTGAGGATTGCGGTGGTACGAAAGCCTTGTGAGTCGAAGACCGGGGGTTGCCGCCAACCGGACGACGCCGGCGCGTATCATCCGCCGCCGCCGCCGCCGCTGCCGCCGACGCCGCCGCCGACGTCGCTACCGCCGACGCCGCTCCGTGGCGAGGGCTGGAGACGGCGCTCCGGAGCGGTGTGTGCCAGCAGGGCTGCCGCCGCCGTCGGTTAACGCACACGCACACGGGGTTCACACCCATCGGCTACTGCGGGCATCCGCGTTTCTCCTCGAGGTCGGTCTCGACGTCGCCCATGGACCGCTACCCCCGCGCGCTCAGTTAACTCGTCGCGATTCGACCGGAGATGTTGCGCCGCTCCCGTGCGTCCATCGTCGTGCTAGACGATTAGGGTGGAGGAACGGTCGGCTGCTGGTTGCGCGCCGTCGTGACGAAGGAGGGTGAGAAATAGAACACGAGATGTGCGTGTCCTAACCCGAGGCCCCGGTGATCGAAGAAACGAGTAGTCAGTGCGGTATAGTGAGAGCTTCGGCAACTAATCGTCGTTTAATCGAAGAGAACAATAGAATCGTACAGATATCCGTAGGTGTGAAATCTGGAAAAATCTCGGTGTTAATATTTTGTACGCGAGAGAGAGAAGTGGAAGAAACAAGACGCACGAAGAGAGAATTGAGAGAATAAAGATATCGTTTTTTAAAATTCCGAGGAAGAGAGTGTGGCAAAAGAGATTTTCGAGATTCAGAAAAATTAAGGAACGCGTGATAGAGCACGTCGATAACGTAAATAATATTCATCGCGAAATCCTCTCGGAAACTCGACACGTCGGATTCGATGCTCGTCGCTTCGTTCATCCGTTGTCGCGCTACACAAAGCGACACGAGGAACACGCTGTTATTCTCGTGATCCGTTCTCGTCTTAAGCATCCCGTCTATCCGTCTATTGACATGTCGAGGAGATACGCGACAATTCATGCCGAGGAAACGATCTGATCGGATCGAAAAAGTTACCAAAGAAATTTGTGAAGATATCACATACTACCCTTCTCTTTAATTCTCAGCGTCGCATTGTTGCTGTTTCAAAGCGACGCGCGCGTAAAAACCGCGTAAACATTGATATACCGCGCGCGAGTGAGAACAGAGAACTGTGTAAAAAAAAAGAGAGAGCAAGAATAACGCGCGATGATCTCGATCGTTGCCGGTGAGTTCTGCGTGAAGTCCGGGACGTCGTGCTCGATCTCCGCGCCCCTGGCCCGATGCCCCGTAACGATTGTCGCCGACGTCGTGCGACCGTACGGAGGGTGGTAGCGCTAACGCGCGCTGCAGGAGCGGAGGAGCGGCAGCGGCTACAGTCGGAGACTGGTACGCGCTTCCGGTACGCATACCGTGCACCGCCGATGCGGCGGATGCGGAACGACAACGACGGGACGATGGCCGGTGGTGCGAGCGCGGAAGCGGCACACAAAGCGTTAATCGAAGCGGTGATCAATAAGACACATCGGTTCATCGCAAGATTGTGAATCGGCGATCGCGACTTTCCACGCTGTGACTCGCGGCCAGACGTCAAGCGTGAGGATGTAAAGGGGCCCGGCGAAATCGGGCCCCGCGGAGGTGCCGCACTTCGTTTCTCCTCTCCACGCTAAACCTCGCGACGACGACAAATCGCGCGCGAGGACAACAATCCAACGACGAGGGAATCAAAGCGCGCAATTTAAAAAAAAAAAAAAAACAAAAGAAAAGAAACACGAACGCGCGCGCGCGCGCGCGCGAAACGCAAAGAGAGATAAAATAATAAGATAATATAAAATATCGCGATATCTACAGAGTGTCGTGAACGTTAAACATAATTATGTGTTCCTTAGCCCGTCACTTAGGTGATCCCTCGTTTTATCAAGCGTGTATCGTGTAGTTTTTCTCGTCGTAGTAGCGATTTTCTTATAACCATTCTCTCTCGTGTGGAACATATATAGATGCTATATAGTGTCCGTTTAGCGGAGAAGTGTCTCGAGTTTCCGATTGACGGACGATCGACGGATCTCCTCGAGAGAAGAACGTTATCGCAACGTGCGGCGACGATAACGTTCTCGAAGGCGCGGTTTAAATGCACGGTTATACGGTTAAAAACGAAAACAAAAAAAACCCAAAACAAAGAGAGAGAGAGAGAAGCACGAAAGACATTTCGCATAGCGGCGAAAAAGTGCGTTTTATGCGCGAGAGAATTAAAAAAAAAAAAGATTTATAATCGCTTGTGTTAGAGAAGCGGAAGTAGGTCACGAGGTCGATACTAAAATGAAGCGAAGATGCAAGAGGAAACCGGGAAAATGGCATGTGCTAACGACGTTAATAACGGCGGACTGATTTTTCGGAACGGACCCGCCGTAGTGCAAAGTAATTAGTGATTTACCCTGCACGTTGCTTGTGCTCGCTTGCGCGCGCGCGCGCGCGTCATTCGCGCGGAGTGCCGCGCGAGGTAATCTAATAGCGGACTACCCCCTTATACGCGTATCGAAGATAATTACTAGCGAAAATGGTCGATCTAGGAGGATACATTATTATATTGACGAACGACGACGGGAAGATCAAGTTGTACGGTACGTAATTTGGTACATTTAACACGGCAAACACACGATATCTCTCGCCGAGTACGTTTCGACGAACACGCGCGCGCGTTTACTTTTCCGGAAGATCGCGCGACAATCTTTTTCGAATTATCACACACATTATCGTTTATCGTTTTGTTCATGATATTGCGATACATTTCAAAACGAGAAGAATGTAATCTCGTCTCGCGACGTTTTTTTTTTTTTTTTAACAAACTTTTTCACATTAATTTTACAAGTTTGTATCTCGCATACGACTGTCATTTTCTGCTCGCACAAAATTATTATTTACATCTCGGTAAAATACGATATTTCGAACGAGTTGTCGAAATATTTATCGCGGAACGGAGCGGATTATTATTTGGAATATCGCGTTTCACGTGTAGACACATCTATCTTCGAACGATCCTCATCGTCGACGTTGTCTCGACGAGAAGACGGAATGATATAAGTGAGAAAATATTAAAAAAAATTTCCTCGTTAGATTTCCCAATGATACGTGCAACTCGCACCACCACTCGTGCGCGCGTTACGTGCTTTAGGAAACAGGAAATGTTGCGTGACAGACGGATTTCCGATTTACACGACGCGTTACGGTAATGCGCGATGATTTACATCGAGGACATTTCGCGACGTGTTATTTATAGGATGACCTTTATGTTTACTTATCGTAACGCGCGCTTTATCGCCACGAAGAAGACTCGCTTGTTTCAACGTTTTAACCCCTCTCTTCCATTGATTTCTCTCTCGAACGTTACTTTTTTTTGTAGAAGATATTTAAATCTCGCAGAGTTTTCCTTTAAAAAGAAAATATTCATATAAAAATACACATATAATAGTTTTTTTTTTTTTTTTTTTTTTCTTTTTAAATATCACACGAATTGCGATACATAATTTTATGTGTTGTGTATCTATAATTTCATGTGTTTTAAAAATAGATAAAACAGATACACACATTTCGAATTGCTTACGCGTCGATGCGAATATGTTGAATTATAAAAAAAATAGAACAATAACAAAAGGAAACACTTTGTTTATTTTTATTGATACAAAACAACGAATGGTTTTGTTTGTTTTATTCGTTTGGAACATTCGAAATTTTTTAAACGATTTAAAAAAAAAAACAAGAATGGCCCCGATGGTCGAGATTGCTTTTGCAGTTTGTTTACTTCGCGCGATGCCCTCCAAATGATCGCGCTCTCATTAGCAAAATACGATTCTCGTTTACGAAGCAAATTATGTGTTGTGCTCGCGAATCGCTTAAACGGCAATTTTTAGCAGTCTTTAATATAACTCGTTTTACACGAGCTATTGAGCGAAATTAATATTGCACTCAGAACGAGAGACGCGCTATTCATTTCAAACGAAGTACCGCGATCGTCGCGCGTAAAGTGTATCGGAATATTATATCAGAATTCGTTGGTGTTCGTTTTTTTTTTTTCCTACTTA
>NW_018020746.1:10311-72767 GCF_002006095.1 Pseudomyrmex gracilis
AAAAGAAAAAATATTGCAGCAAGATTATATTTGTATATGCAGGATCGCCGGCGGACAATGCGGATACTCTAGAAGTGGGCGATGAAATTTTAGAAGTGAACGGTCGCACCTTAGAAAATGCAACTCATAACGAAGTCATTCAATACATACATCAGGTAATTACGTCAGTGTAACTTGGCAATAGTATATATTTTTTGTTTTAGTGCATTTTTAAATATATACGTCTATTATACATTTGAGATAATTTCATTTCATATCTTGTGAAGATAAAAAGAATATAAAATAATATAAAAGATAAAAAAATAATGTAAAATAATTTATATAAAAGCGTTTAGCAAACGCTATAATTTTTTGTTGGCAGACGGAAATATAAGATAAAATTTTTTCTATAACATAAACGTATTTTTGTACATTCGTGTACACTCTTTGCTCTCACGCGTAATTCTGATAATTGTATTTGTTCTGATTTAGTGTATCAAGTCTCGAACAATATGTCTTCGTGTTCGGAGAAGAAGCGGAAACAAAATGGGTGAGTCGATTCTTTTATATTAATATTTTCGCTTGTTAATTAGCGGAACAAGAGCATTATCCGAGTCCATTAAAAGTTTTGGAGGGAAAGAGCAGAAATAATAAGCGAAGCGTCAAAGAAACATATATAAACAAATACACAAAATCTTTTATGAGCAGTCGTCGGGGAGAATCTGTCGCCAGATTTCTGAATTGAAACACAAATGTGTAACGAGTATAATAATTGTAATTAAAAGTTTAAAATTACAAGAGAGAGGAAAGCACAGTCTAGAAAGATAAAGGCGGAAGTGGCTGCTCGCGAAGCGTCAGCTTTTCACGTGGATTCATCTATATTCTCTCGTTACTTCAAACAGTTGGCAAACGTTGATTATTCTCTGAAACAGGTGTCATTCAAGCAAATGAGACATTTTTTTTGCACAATATTGTTTGCTTTATCGCAACCGTTTCCCCGAGCAAACTCAACAGCGAATTCGACGTTCGTTGGCATATATCACGGATTTCGCGTCGTCTCGCACGTAATGTTGGCGCACGTCAAGCGAACGCGTCTAGTCACGCACAACAAACGTTTAAACGCTGATGAAACGCGCGCTACGTGCGCGATAATGTTGGAGACGGAGCGAAAATAAGAATTTCGCGCGGTAACGCGCGGATACAAACGTTTGTGGAAATATCAAACCGCGCAATTGATATCGACGCATTTTTGCCGGTGAACAATTTTCCACCGGCGATGCTCAAAATCGCATAAAGGGAAACGATAAAAGATAAAACTGGAAAATTTTTCCAGATGGAAAAGTCATGTTTCTTTCCACTTGCAATAATGGATTTGCTGCCATCGAAGTTTTTGCATAAAATTATTACAAAAGTGCGCGCGCGTGTGTGTGCCATATAAAAATATAAAGATGTGTTCTGAAAATAATCATGATTATTTCCATACTGTTCCATATATTTTTTATGTCGCCACCGTCGATACACGGCACATAGACGATAACGTCAGTATAAACGATAACGTATAGACGACTCGTTTGTATGAATAGCGCCGGTATATTGAGCGCTGATAACAGGTTTATTGAAATCGATTTTACCATTGCATCTATGGTCATGAATTGCGAATCGTAAGCTCTTTAATTCGCTTAAGGCATTTAAATCATATTAAATTTTGATTACTTATTTATCTGTTGTTTCCATTCACAACACCACCGACATTATTGCATTAGCTTTAATTCGCAGTTCATCAGCGTGTAACGTGTTCGCGTTTCTTGCGTCGCGTTCAAACATTCGCTCGATGCTCGCATTTATTTTATTTTATTTTATTTTTTTTGTTTCAAATAATTTAACCGCGATAAGCGATAAGCGGTCTGAAGACGTTTGTTATTCAGCGGCGCGGTAAAATTCAAACGGCGCTCAGGAGAATCGTCGGCCGATTCCGGACAGGTTCGTGCGAATCCGAGATTCGCCAGGTAAACGTTTCAGGTGACCGCGTACGGTATCGCGGCCAAGAGGTGGGGACAGGAGAAGTGGAGGACTTCGGAGATAGGCAGGCAGGCAGGCAGACAGACAGGCCAGCGGTTGCACATGGCGGACCAGGTATAACCTTCGAATGGTATTTCGCTGTCACGCTCCGCGCCGCTTGGCAGTACGGAGAAACCGTTCGTACGCGCGTCAACGCGGTTTTGCGCTTCGTTCCGCGCGCGCACGCCGTTATCGCGAGCGTGTCACACAATCCGCGAGCGCGCAACGACGACGCGGCGACCCGCCGTTCGTGTTCGTGTTCGAGCATCTTCTTTGACGGCGAACCTTTTCCCACTTTGGAGAACGCGCAAAAATCTTCTCAGTCGGAGATCTGTTGCCGTCGTGACTCTCGGCCGTATTATCGGTAGCTTTCGTCCTGGGTGCGCGCGCGCGCGCAACAACGTGTGTGTTGTGAATACGTTTCACCAGCCGTCACTCGCACCTGATTTTCGCGCGTCGAAAGAATCACGCATATGACGGATGTTATCGCGTTATCGCGGATCGGATAATGAGTGACGGCTAGTCCGTCACGTATAGCCGGATGTGAAGAGGGTGCGCGCGTTCGTGAGAAATTGGTGTCGTTCTGTGTGTTGCTATTGGTACTGGTGTTACCGAGGGTGGTGTTTGCACGAGCGACTTCAACGAGCGTTTCCCCGCTTCCAGGCCGGAGGATCTCTCGCGGAGACACTCGCCTTCTGTTTCTTTCTCTTTTTCTCCTTCCCTCTCTCTCTCTCTCTCTTTTATATTTTTTCTTTCTCTCTGTCTCTCTCTCTTTCTCTTTCTCTGGCGTCATCATCTCGACGATCCCGGCGATCTGCAGAAGGTAACTACTCCTTTTCTCCTCATCGCGCTCTTTCGTTCCTTTCTAGACACTTGAAGCGATCCGGCGGTGGTTGTGTTCGTTTCTCACGATGACTCTTGCAGCACTTTCGTGGCCGCGCTTTCTGCGGAGAAGTCGGTACCAGAATATTGCCAATGTTTCTCTCCGTGGCGACGTCCCTCTTTCCTTCCGCCATCCATCTCTCTCTCTCTCTCTCTCTATCTATCTTCTTTTTTCCCGTCTCTCTCTCTTGTGACATGTAGACTTCGCAATACCACGCGCGCCACTTATTTCCGATACATACCTTTCCTCGGAACGCTTCGCGGTTTTCAGCTGGCGTCCGCGCTGTTTACGACCTGGTATCGCGGTTTTGTAGACTCGACTTTTATTGCGTTTCTTTATCGCTTCGTGTTCCACGCGATCGCCGATAATTTATCGAACGTTTTACAGAATAATTTGCATTTAATTGCGCGCGCGCGCGATTTCTTTTAATTCGCCGATTCACGCTAAGATGCACGTCTCACGTTGTTAAATCATCTCGTTATATATATATATCGCGAATGCGCGATTCGATCTTGGAACTATTTTACGCGAAGTAATAATTTCATTTGATTTATATTAAAAAATATATCTCTCTTTCGTCCCTATTTCGCTCGTTTTTTTTTTTTTTTTTTTCCGAGCGTGTGTTATTATCACGGGATGCTTTGAGCGAAAGCTCGTGATAATTATTTAGCTCGCCTCCTATAATTTGCGTTCTTTTTTCCCTTTCTTTTCGCTGATAATTAAAAAGCTAGCGTTAAAACACACACTAAAAACGATTTAACTTCGTTTATAAAGTTATGTACATAAAAATTCACATTATCATCTTTCTCTATCGCGTTCTCTCAATTTCATCTTCCTGATTTACAAAATAGTATTTTTACTTCGGGTATATGAGATGTGTCGAGAGAGAGAGAGAGAGAAATAGAGAATCGAGACTGATAGTTTCTCAGGATAATAGGTTATTGCATTTTTATGCCGTGCTTCTATATTACGCTCTCAGTTTGATTACGTTCTTTGCAATAAAATATAGACATTCAATCTCATTTCGGACTCTTCTTTATAAATATGACGTTAAGAAGTCCTGTAGTCCGAAGTTATTACCAAGCCTTTGTAAGAGTTTTTTTTTAGCCGCGTTGTAATTTATCATTCATTACTAGCGTATTAGTATATACGTAGCGAAACCACCGTATACGTGAAGAAATTTTGTTTGCAAAAATAATCCACGAGAGAGAGAGAGAGAGAGAAAAGAGGACTATTTTAAATGGATAATAATCCCGTCTCTCTGAAAATGCTAAATAATATGGAGCAAAAACGATGAATAAAAATGTTCGCCAACCAAGCGTATATAATCAATTTATTATTTTGCGAAGTAAATACGTTCGTTTGCACGCCAAAATCGGCTCATTAAAACGAGAAAATTTTTTTTTCTCTCTATAAAAACGTTATTTACTCTACTCGCGCATGTAGATGGGCAAATAGCGATCGGTAACATATCGAACGAAATTTTATTTGCTTCAATAAAAGGCAAGAATGACCGGCGAAAACGTCTGTTACAATCCATTGTTATAGAGAGGCGTGAACGTCACGTTCTTGCGTCATCGGTCAACGTCATCGGTCGTGCCATCGCTTCTGAATTTTGCGCATTCTTTCTTTTAAACCCGCGCCGCTGCTCATCGCGCGATGAATGTTACACATATATATATTCTTTTTTATATTTATAACACAGAATTTATCTAAAAAAATTTTTGCTCGCATACATAAAAAAATTTCAAGAATATCTTGAATTATGTACGAGCGTCAGAAGAGCGATCGATAGAGAAGAAAAAACACTATCCGATAATTTTTTTTTTTTTTTTTGTTTAAACAATTACTCGCTCACAGAAGCGAGAGATCGCACAATAAATGTTTTAAAAACATATCGCAAATGTGTATGTTTGAATGTGCGCGCGCTTTTAATTAATATTATTGAACACACGTATTTATTATTTATTATTTCGTACGTGTTAAAAATATCGAAAATAGATTATTTATAATAATATATTTTTTTCAAATATTTATATAAATGTTTGCGAACGTTTGGACTAAATAAAATTCAAATTTGAACGTCCGTTTGGATGTCGCGCGTTGCTTTGAGAAATTCAGAAAACAAAAAAAAACAGAAACGGGAGTTCGGCGAACGGTCCGGCGCGTGATTTTTTTTTTTACGTCAAAAGCTACATCCGTCTTCCGTACGTGCGTACCGCGAAATAATGTGAAATGTTTTTTTTCCTCTTTCCCCGATGATGTGGGAGGCCAACAATCGCGCTGCGCACGATGCGTGTCAAACGCGTATTGTCGTGGTGGGCGTATCCGCGCGCGCTCCTGAATGTATGCACACACCGACACGTCCCGTCAGGAAACGAGGAAGCGCTGCTTGCGCGCTGCGCCGCGCCGCTTCGAACGCTGGACGTGACGAAGGGGAATAGGAAACGGGAGAGATGTGTAAAGCCGGGCGAGTGCTGATACCGGTGCATAAGACAAGAGGCACGGGTTTTACGAGCGCGAGGCACGGAGGCAGTCGAGCGAATGCAGCAGAAACCGGAGCGATAATATACTGGGTGATCGGCGAAACGACGCGGAAGAATAACGTAACGTCGATTTAACGAATTCCGCTAACGATTTCCTGCATTTTGATTGATGAAAAATCGAGGAAAAGAACCTCACGAACTAATCAGATTCCGGGAATGTAAAACGGTGATGATCGCGCAACCAATATTTTTCATTTTTAATCCTGATCGGCGACCTGAGATTTGTAATTCGAGATTTGAGTCCAGTGTGGAATGTGTAATATCGATAACGAGCTAGAAATTGCAACGAGCGACCGCGCAATAAATTGCGCGTGCAAAAAAAAAAAAAAAATGCAAACTCGAACCCCCGGGTGAAAATTCATATTAATTTTCGCTGACTTTTGCGCTTTTCGCACGGAGAGAGCACCCCGTATACGCGTGCTGGTGCGCTCGCGTGCGAGAACGCGATAGGCATGCGGCAGAAATCGAGAATGAACGGCCCGGGGAGCAGATCTGCCGCCGACGTATAAATTAGGCGCGATCGCTTAAATCGTCTCGCGCACACTTTCTCCCGTGATGCGCGCTAAATTGTTTCGTCCCAACCTGTTGAATTCCAATCGCTGAATCAGGCACGTAGTCTAGGGAAAAAGGGAGCCAAATGTGCTACAAAGCTCTTTTTTTGCGCGACAGTATGCTGCGATCGTCACCGATCGGTGTCACATCTGTGTCCCAGAATCTGTTACAATATCACCCGAGCACAGCTTCCTTGATGGATTTGTAGTCGGGGGTTTTTTTTTTTTTTTTTGTTTGCGACACACAAATTTATACAATCATCACGCAGATTTGCATTATATACATTATTGAAATTCTGAAGATTAATTGAATTTGTTGTTGTTGTTGTTGTTGTTGTCGTTACGTAAACGCGGAGATATTTATATGATTAAGAAAATTGTTTCGGGATCTTTTTAAAAACGCGGCACGATCTCTCTCGCCATTTCCATCGCCATTTTTTTT
Source organism: Pseudomyrmex gracilis (assembly GCF_002006095.1). Taxonomy (NCBI): domain Eukaryota; kingdom Metazoa; phylum Arthropoda; class Insecta; order Hymenoptera; family Formicidae; genus Pseudomyrmex; species Pseudomyrmex gracilis. The sequence goes on from NW_018020746.1 coordinate 16,771, forward strand.
TTTTTTTATTTAACCTCTTATGCAGACGTCCCGTGGCCTGCGATACAACGCGCAATGATGTAACGCGTTAAATAAGTCTCATGTAATCGCTAATTGATGTTGTATCTCTCATGTATTCTCGCTCCTTCCTCCACGGCGATTGACGTAATCGCCGAGGTTTTACGTGTCGTGTCCGCTTGCGCAAAATTTAATGTTAATTAAATTTTTAACGAATATAACAAATTTTCAAAACAAGGAAATTGTACAATTCGGCTATTGATTTTTCTTCGTCTCTATATTTTATGCCACAAATCCCCCGTTAATATATACGTTGTAGTAGTCGTGTGATCGCTTGTCAAAATTTGACATCTACATGTCACTTACAAATTAGACATTGCGATGCATTAGCGCGAGAATTCATGTGATTATGTCCGTGGTATACATATATCTGACGTTATTGATCTGTGACGAAACGCACCGTGTGCCAAGTAATGCGCACATAGTTGCTTGAGAATTTCGGCTGACAGTCGCAGTCGGCCGTCGTCGGATCGCAATCTCGGATTCGATATAACGTAATATATATATAACGTAATATATATATATATATATAATAGTTAGGTCTCTTCGGGAAAACAGTTATCGCGCTCGTAAAAGTTAGCGAACCGTTAGCGATTGTTTCTCTATTACCTTCAATAATTCTGAGCGATGTCTTTCGTTCCAACAATTTACCAGCTGTTACAGGCGTAATCCACCGCAAAGAAACTAAGCAAATACCGTTTCCATTAAATCATTTTCGGTTTACATGCGCGTTTAAGAAAACGCGCTAGTGTTGCCGCTCGAATTGTTGAATAAAACGCGGCGAGCTATGTTTAAAACCTGAATAAGCTTGAAACAATCGAGTTTTTTATTTTATTAAAAGCCAACACACAAGGAAAAAAAGAGACGAGATTTGCGCGCACTGAGATTTCCGTGAACGTAGTTTTTTCCTAGAGATGACTAACAGGAATGGAAAACATTCGCGTCTTGTGCGGTTTACATAATCTGTATCTTCACAATTATCAGCAAAGTTTTTCGAAATATCTTTAAAATCTATCTGTAAAAAACATTTTTTCAAATGAATGCGTGTAAATTGTTAATAATAACAAGATCTTGGCACGGGATCGCGGAAAATCTTCAATTTGTAACAAACGTTCGAAAATTCGCCAGACGCGTGTCTCCGCGTTGCTTACTTGTCGTGTGTGTTGTTGTATGCGTGCGCGCGCTATATTCGCGATTGTGGGCAAAGCGCTTATACAGTTAGAAAACTGGTTTTTACGCCTCCTCTCTTGGTCAACCGGCAAAAGTATTACTCATATGATCGAAACCATTCTCTTCTCGCTGATACAGTTTTGTTTTTCTTTTTTTCTTCTCTTTTTTTCGTATTTGCTTATAAAAACTGTATACGTAGACAAAGTCAGATGTTGTACATTTTAATAATTCATATAAAAAACTGTAAGAGAATAAAATCTCAAGTGACGAACATTAAATCGACTATTCGTTGATCGTATTCGTAAGATTCGGAAGAATGGAATACAAATTTTTCTTTTAATTCGGTCGTTCGTTTTTAACAGCAAAAAAAAAAAAAAAAATAATTAAATTTTAAGTATCATTTGTTTGTCTGCGCATTTGTCTCTTTTTAAGCGTTTATCGCAACACGAAATCGCGGTATCGAGGCAAAGAGATGCAAATTCCTTTTCTCACTTTGGTGGAGAAACGTGGTGCTAATTTTCGCCCGATTGCGCGACGGACAATACGATTGCGGTCTCCGATACGGTATTTTAACACGGGATTGACCGACTTTAATTATTTGCAAGTTAACCGCCAATCAACTATCGAACTTGACGGCGCTTTTCGAAGAGCCGTTTTGGCTTAGTTCTCCTCCCCGGAGTGGCAAAGCCTACTTAACGTAATACGGTTGATTGGCGCGACGCTGTGTATACATATATACACGCGCGTATATATACATATATATACACAGATGCTCGAGCGTTCACAGTTACCGTTTCGACGGAGGAGTTGAGGATTTCTCTCTGTTCGCGGGAGGAGAATCACTTGAGAGAGACCCGCAGCAGGTAGATATCGAGGCAACGCATTGCTTGACCCGAATTTACCCGCGTTACCGAATGTTCGCGAACGTACATTGGCTACTCAATCTTCCTTCGCCCTATCTCTCGCCCCCTGTCTTCAACCCGCATTCGCATCCCCCCATTGTGCGCCGCATTTAGCACCAAATGCGATCTCGACTCTCTCCGAATTCTGTTTGCCGTAGGTATATATATATATTCATACGACTGTCTTATTCATTGTAAACACGGAATGGAGGATCGCGGAATGAGAGATGCCGGTTATATTTGGCGCTAAATGAGAAATTACCGCGCGCGAAGAACCGGCGCGCATTAATTCCATTAATTCCGCACACGTATTTCGTAATTAGCTCGTATATCTGATAGACATTAATAGACACATCATTATTACGTTATAATTGAACCATGTGTTCTTCGCGGATTATCTAATTATACATTGGCAATATTCTTCCCGTACTTATGTAATTTATCAATTTTTATCTTTATTATGTGTTGCCGCGCGTGTAACCGTTTCCGAGAGATCTCTCCGAGTGCTTTCGACGGAAAGGCTCGAACGAAGTTGAAAAAAAATCATAAATCCAAATTGTCGGCAAAAGTTAAAAGAGAAGAATGAGGAAAACAAAATTTTATCTCATAAAATGTCACACCGATGGAAACGCAAAATTCGTTTATAGTTGCTACCGACAACACTTCGGATTCGCTCGGAGAACTTTCGAAGAGAGTTGCAATTTTTATATTCCGTCCGAAATTCGACAAAACCGACGAAGCTTTTCGCACGTTCCGTATTTCTCATCGTATTCGCGCGAGATATTCACGGCTTGTCGCCGTCAGGACCATTTTGCAATGAAACAGGACTAGAAGAACGAGGGGCGCGCGCGCGCTTTCAGATGAAAACACACTTTCTCCGAATTATACCGTGCCATATCCGAATGCGTTTTGGATCCGTGCCAGAGAGCATTTTGAAAAGGAAACGGGAACGGCGAGCGTTGCGAATCTTCACTCGCTTAATGCGTTCTCTCTTCCCTATCGCGTTCAGCGGGAAACACAAAAGGCGTTAAGGCAATGAATGTATGCAGGTAGTGACACGGAACGCGCTCGTAGACCTGGCCTAGAACGTTTCAAGTGATACGCAATTGCGCTGCACAGCTAATATCAGATATGTATGCGCGTTCAAGAGACAATGAGCGAAGTACGAAGTACACATGTATAATACATCATGTGAAAACGTTGTGCGGCCATCGTTTATAAGCGACGCGCGCGCTAATATCGAAAATTGCCGCAACGACACGCAAAAGGAATGTACGACGATGTATATATATATACATGTAATTGGCTCGCGGTCGAATAAATTTTTAACAGAGATTTTATTTAATTACGCCAATTGATTGGCGCAAATGGAAAAATTATTAATTATCCTTTGCGCGTTGCGCGCGGAACAAAATTTCTCTTCAATTCTCTCCTGGCGAAGTTCGAGTGATCGATTTGATCAAAGAGTTTTCCTTTCGAGAATAAAGTGAAGTGTAAAAATAAAATGGGAAATAAAATGCGACGCGTTTCGTCCGTGAATTTCAAATAGCCGGAGCGAAATGTCTCGAGGCCGGTCTTCTCCGAGAATGAAAACCGCTAGACGTACATTTAATCAGCTTCTCCCCCATTCGCGCTAAAGCGGATTGCGAGGAAACCAGGTCGGAGATCACATCGCACACAACTGGTAACAAAAAGAATGAAACGATCCCCGGAGAGGAGTCCACACGTATTTTAGGAATTTGAGAATGACAGGGCGCACAGAAAGAGAGAGAGAGAGAGAGAGAGAGAGAGAGAGAGAGAGAGAGAGAGAGAGAGTATGTGTGTGTGTGTGTGTGTATCGATCGCCGGCTTCGTCTTGTTCGTTTCACCCTTCGTCGTTATAAAACATTTCACCTTTTGGTAGCGGAGTGCGTTAAGTGCGTTGAACTTTGCGCTCTCTGTCAATTTTTATCGTCTGTGCCAGCGTGTTAGTTCCAAATATAAACCTCCTTCGTGAATGCGTCTGTGCTATCCATTCTCAGTCGCCGACTGCGGAGGAGAGAGAGTTTATTTTCTAGTTTAACGTGACACGCGCGAATATCGTCCTCTTTCAGAAAAGCTTTCGGTGACCGTCGTAGTAGTCTCGAAGAGCTTTCATTCAGTGTTCAACAGTGTCGATATCAGTTTCCGAATATCGTTATAACGAGTCCACCAATCGATCACAGCTAGTGTGAACAATGAATTGACTAGTTTGCTAATTGAGACTTTCGGAAATACGTTGCGTTATTAAAAAGACGGCGGCGGCGGTGTGAGACGTTATTTTCCATTTGTGTTGCAAAAAGCAGAACAGTTAGACAAGATCAATTTAGTGTCTGATTAAACAAAAAAAAAAAAACAAAACAAAAAAGAAAAAGAAAAGATTAATTCCGCTCAATAGAAGAAAAGCAAGAAAATGACGAATGTTTTTAAATAATTTAAAATTTTTATACAGAGAGTTGAAATTTAAAAAAATTAAAACACGAAGCACACGGTTTTAGTTTCTCATCACGTAACACAAAATGTGATTGAATGTAAGCCGGAATCAACGTGATTCACCAGTGAATGAAAAAAACAAGTGTGACTTATAGCCACAAGTGTGGAAAACAATTTTTTTTTAACTTGGAAAAAAACGTAAAACCGTTCACAGAAATTGCTTGTTCCTACGAAGCGTGAATATGTCGAGATTTTTTCGCAAGTTGATTTTTTGCGGCTGCACAACGCGTTCGGGTCTCGATGGACGGTCGATCGTTGTCGACGAGTCGATTGTCGACGACCCGCCGAAATTTGTCGAGTTTTCGAATTGCGTTGTAGAATCCGAGGACGTGGCGAGACATTTTGATTTGTCTGCTATAAAATTCATCGACGACGAGGAAACCGACGAGGATGCGTCGTCCCGCACTAAGAACGGTAGTCGGCGATCGATCAGATTTTTCTTTTTTTATAGAAAAGTGGGTTGACACGCGTAGTTATTCCCCGCTAAGGGACGATATAAATAAACGACATGCAAAAAAATTACGAGGACAACGTGGGCTTTTACGATCGTGCATACAAAGTATCTCGCGAAAGAACTTAAATTAAAGTAGAAAAACTAAAATGTAGAAACATTTCGTTATCATATTTAAGAAAAAAATAACGTTTAGGGAATTACCGAGAGACGTGAATAAAAATATACTCGTAACCGCGCGCGGTGGTCTCTTTTTCTGCGCAAAAGAAAAAGAAAGCTTTGCCGACGGCTATTCAGAGATGTGAGTTGTGTATGACAGAATGCAGTGAAAATTTCCAAAGTGTAGACGAATTTACTGGTTGTTGAGAGAAAGAGATATATATGTATATATATATATATCTATATATATGAAGAGATTATTATGTGTAGGATTCTAAATAATTTAACCAAATTCGCTTGCTTTTGTAATTTTCACTGCTTGATGATACGCAATCGGACCGCCGCAGGCGGGAGAGATATATAGAATTAATGAAAACACGAGGTTGCGCGTAAATGAGAAACGAAGGGAAATTTGTCAGAGTCCGCGGTGCGCGCTTCACTTATTTCTGCTCTTCTCCATTACACGGCCGCTATTTAACGGTAGCCGCACGAGCTTGATAATGGGTTCTCTGACGCATGTTAAATACGCGATAAATTTGCCTAATTAATTCTTCGTGAATTCCCGACAGAAGAGCTGGACGGGCCAAACGCTGGGCGGATACGAGACGCCTGGGTTATCGCCGTCGAAAGGTGAGCTAATGAGCGAGTAATAATTTGCCCCAAAAGTATAATCTTGTTGTTATTATATATATATGCGCGTAACGTATACGTACGTACGGTAATATAACGGGCGTGTAACGCATCTCTCACCGAGGCGAGAGATCTCTAGCGTGTCCCGCTTCTGGTAAATACATTCCTGTCGGGGCGGAATCATGTATCGATTAAACGTCACATAAAAGGCGGTGATGTCCAGCGAGCGAATGTGTTTTTGATCGAACGCGGGAATGCGTCATCTAAATGTCACAAAGATCGCTGCGAGAACGCTGCGTTTCAATCGAGTCGATAATGACAGTTTTCGTGTGATGACAAGTCGCAAAATTAGAATTAGTTTTCGACTATTTTTAGTTTTTAGTTTTATTGTTTTTTTATATATATATATATTTTTAGCCGTTTGTGAAATATATAAATTCGCTAATGTTTTTAACTTGGTTAACGTGAACAGAATCGGTTTTATTAAAATGAAGCCGAAAGATATAGTCGTGCGTGCACTTGTTTCATTTACAAGCCATTATCTTTGCTTACCTTGTTAACTTTTTTTTTTCTCAAACACGGAATTTATCTAGTTTAGCTGATGTTCAAAGATGTGATTTATCTTCGCGGAAAGAGTGGCCGAGATAAATTAAAGCGTATATATCTTATCTAAGAAAATTGCGTCTCTTCTTTCTCTCTTTTTCTCTCCATTAAATTGGTCCTGATTGCCTCGAGTATTGCACCGCGAGAAAGTATCTTTTAACACTGAAGCGCGCGGATAATTACTTGTCGCGCTGTCGCAAATTAGATCTCGCAAAAAAATTTTTTACTCGCCAAATTTTGGTGAGTCGCGAGCTGAGTTTATATCGTCGCGCATGTTTTTGAAGTGAAGAAGACTCGATTCGCGAGTCTGTGTACGTGTGTGTGTGCGTGTGCATGTAAGTACGCGCGCGCGCGCGCACACACACATCATTAGAGTTTGCGATTAATGGTTGTTGTGATTCGTCCTTCAATATGTCCCTCGGTTTTTCCGTGAACAAGCACATCGACAGCTTTTCAAACGGACGCTTTTTCTCATCCGCAGAAGCGCGAGAGAGAGGCTGCAGAAACTGACGGCACTGAAGAAGATCCAGCCGCGCGACATCCAGGCTATTCTGCATCAGCAGGTATGTATGAGCGCGAGATACACGTGTGTAATTAGCCATTAGATCGGATGTTAAAATATCGCGTGCCCCGAACGATTCGTTTCGAACGAGAGATGCGAGATCTATCGCGTGCTTCTTCTCATTGCACGAAAAAAAAATCATCTCACCTTTTACACGGTCGATCTTACATTTATCGTTGCTCTTTAAAAATCTAAATAAAATCAAAAGTTTAAAAAAAAAGTTTAATAATAATAAAAAAACGAATTTTTGTTAGAGCTTCTTTTAAAAGTCTTATCGGTCGGAAAAAAATAATAATTAATTACGCGATATATTTCAAGATTTTTATTACGCATTTTTTGCTTGTAGCTCTGCGCGCGTTCTCAAAATCCTAAAAGTTTAACCTTCAGGTTTTTTTTATTTCGCCGTTGACGCGGAGTTACAATTTGAATGCAATCTAACCGGCGCGTGAATAGCAAGAGAAGCGCGCTTAGGAAGGACGTCGCATTCCTCGTCTTCCGGCGATTCTTATTCCGTTCGCGCGGTTCGTCGCGGGATTCCATGCCCGGCACGGCACCGAGGGCTACTGCACACGTTTATTCGCGAGTCCGCGGACTCGCGGCGCGCGGCGTGCAAATGAATCGATCGGCCGTGAGCGAAATCGTTACGGGAGGCTGGCTGCTTATGAAATGTGGAATGCCAAGAAAATGAGTGAGCGGTGGACGGTGGCGATTATGCACGCGGCCTTGTTTACGAGAGTGTAAAACGTGCTCGCCGGAATTGCGTTTCTCCGCGGTGCTGCGTCGCATCGCATCGCATCGCATCGTATCGCATCGCTCGCTCGTTCGCACCCGAAATCCTCATCACGGCAAAATCACCCGGCATTTCGATTACGCAATAAACGAGTTTCATCGGTCGTCCCGATAGACGCCTCCGCGCTTTCAAACGGTCGGGGCATCGCGTCGTCATTGTCGAGAGGAAATTACGCGGAAAGAGTAATACGCGCGCTCCGGAGAAAAAAAAAGACGAGCCGGGCGGGCGCGCGCGCGTATTGCTTGCCCACGACGACGTTCGCTTCTCGTCGAGAGAGCAAAGCCGTCTCGAAAGTATCGATACCTGATGCTACCGCTGAGTTAGTAACCGAGCGACAAGTATTGGTGTCATCCGACACTTCACCCGAAAGTATCGTGCTTTTGAGAAAAACGATAGAAGTCGATACAACTTCGACATTGTTGTACACGGACGCGCGTAAAAAGAAAAAAAAAAAATTCTTTTACGCGCGTTTCCCACATATCTCCGTATGTGTGTTTTATAAATAATGATGATAAAATTAATTCTTTTTTTTTCTCGCCAAAGTTCGCGGCTTTATTACCGTGAAAACAAAGTTTTTACACTACAAAGTATATCTCATATAAAGTCGCGCGCTATAAAAATGTTGATTAAAATTAAAGATTTAATTACTTTTCAGACGCGGAAAAAAAATACAAACGTTAAATGAATTAATTAATGAACGAGTGCGTTTCCTGGGGTTATTTTTTTTTTTTATTTCTCTTTGAAGAAAAAAATTGTCTGACTATAAAGACGTGTGTACGTAGCAACATTCCATCGCAAAATCGCCCGTAGAAATGATTTTCGTGTTTCGCGAAATATCGCGTTTTTCAATTTTAATTATTTTCTAACATACGTATTTGTTTTCTTTTTTAACACGAAAGTGAGAAAAGAATTATAATTGTTTTGTCAAAATGAGAGAGAAACGTGTGTTCAATTTGACACTTTCGTGCGGGAAAAGTTGCGCGCATTGTTTTCTCATTAACTGCGTTCCGAGCGGGATATTTTGGTGAGATATGCGGGATCGTTTCGCGTGATTGCAACACGGTAATGTGGGTTTAAAAATCTCACACATATATACTCGTCGATTTCTCATATACACCTCGCGAAATAGACTTTGAACGGAAATCGCGCGCGGGGATGTCGCAACATACGTGTGTGTGTGTGCGTGTGTATATTGACGACCGTTAACGAGTTTTCTCGATGTTACAACTAGGTATGATACCGCCCCATTTGCGTGCGATACGCGTATACGTACTCGCCATTATCAGCGTGTCACTACACGCTGGCCTTTTTTATATACGAGTATGTAATTCGGTTAAATAGAAGGTGCGGCAGAGTAAAGGGACCTTGAGTTAATTCGACGACAATGGCGGTGTCATTCGAGAAACTGTAGGCCATTTCGCTGCATTCATTTTTTTTCCCGACGTCAGTGCCAAGACGTTATTAAGATGCGCTGAATGAGACACTTAAGGGATGTTGAGGTTGATGAGTTTTTTGACTGAGAGCAAGCGAGCGCACGACGATTTTGTATGTGTATGGACGCGCGCGCGCGCGCGCGCGTGTGTGTGTGTGAACACTACGTATACACTGTTTCATATAAATAACGTTCAACCTTCAAACTTTCTACTACACATATAAATAAACGACGAACCAAGATTTCAACGAAGAAACTTTTCGATAACGTGAAATATAAATATGACGATCTATTTATTGTGCTCTTTTCTCGCTTTAGTTTTAAAAATAGTTTCGCGAGAGAGAGAGAGACAAGCGGCAGCATCCGATAGTGGGCATTATTGTACACAACACCGGGAGAGAGAATTGTGTGTATCGTGTGCGAGAAGAGACATAAATATTAACATTTAATATTTTCGCCGTGACATCATCGCGACATTGGCCCATATTCACACGCCCCGTGAGCTTATCGCTTATAACGTTGCTGACCGGTTTTCTAGGTTTTACGTAACGTAATGTATGCCGATACAATTATCGCGCGTGTTTATAACCGATAAATCGATTTTTGCTAGAAATCGAAGTATCGATTCTTCGAGAACAACCATCAAAATCGAGAAACACACATAATCGGGTCAATGTATTGCGGATTACGTTTGGCTAATGCCAATTGTTACTGACGAATGGGATGTGAGAATACGGAAATTTTACATTTTGCGCCGCACAAATGGAGAAAAAAAAAATACGGACGCAAAAATGAAGCAAAGCTGCGCGGAATCGGTTTTTTTTTTTTTTCATTTTCCATAAAAACTAAATTAGATACTTATTACGGTCGTATGTGATTCCGATGTCCGCGATCAAATTTTTAATTGCGGCTTTCGAAAAATCGCGATGCAAACGCGGCGGAATTTATTTCCATAATAACCACGATTAGCGCGCAGTAACGTAAATTTTCGCGCAATTAGCGCGCGAGTTGAGGATAGAACAATTTAATATGTCTCTCTCTCTCTCTCTCTCTCTCTTTCTCTCTCTGTAAATGTATTGCCGCGTGATATTAGCAATTGCTACTTGCGAATTTATTATTCTCTGCTGAGAATAAAATCCAATTAATCATGCGTTACATGCGTCGCCATTTGTGATTAATGTTTCAGATAAATGACACGGATATCGCGTCCACCAGCGATGACTCCGCCCCGAAAGATGTAACGAACGGCCAAATTACGGTCACTTTGGCGGACAAGTGAGTTGCTATTGTTTTGCGTTATTAATTTAATCATGTTTGTTACAGACGATATTTTATTATTCGCTATATGTTTGCACAAGGATGCAAAACTCGTGTATATATATGTTACGGTCAAAGCTCGAGAAACACGGGCGGTCCTATATATAGGATTGACTGGTCAATGCGGGAAACAACCAAGCGTCTTGGTCAAAGCCCGAAATAGATTTTTTTGAGTACTTTTCAACGTACACTACTATTGCAATAACATATATTATATATTAACGTTGGGTTAGGTTTTTACGGGGAGGGGGGATGCAGAGCCTCTCCCTCGCCCACACGTGTGTACGATAATATATGATACACTGAGAGAGAAAAAAGTTGTTGAAGTAACAAAATCGTATTTGATTCAACTATATGCGGCGATCACGGGCTGTCAATTAAATAGTGATTAATGCAAGAGAAGATATCATGTTTCAAATAGATATGACAATTAGTTTGTATCGAAAGACATATTCAGTTGTTTTAACAAATCTACAGTTTGTTTAAATAATAGATTACTTTGAATATATAAACAACATACAATATTTTGTCTCCTGTAATAATAAGCACTTTGATTAAACTAAATATTTAGGACAAAATATAAATATAAATATAAATATACTAAATATTTAGTACAAATATAAATTCAGATTACATTTAATTTGAAGTAACTGAGTGTTGCGTATATTTTATTTTATTTTGTTTTTATCAGTATCTTTTATTTGATATTACCATATATTATGTTCGACAGAGAACACACAATTCATGATTTAGTAAATTAAATATGTTCATTACCAATATTGTTGATTCAACTTACATGAATTTGTTATTTTTCTCGTCATATATTTGAATTAAAAACACAAGTGTATTTCAGAGATAACAAACTGATTGCTAACTAAACGCATTTAGTTGAGTTAATAATATTTTTTTTTCTCAGTGCACAAACGAAATATTTTGTAAGTCTCAAATGTCCATTCGGGCTTTGACCAAGACGCTTGGGGTTGTTTCGCGCATTGACCAGTCAATCCTAGGAACGTCCGTGCTTCGGTCTTTGACCGTAACATGTATATATATAATCCGGTTATAAAAATACTTCTATAAATAGAGTATATTTATAGAGTTTATTTAGAAAACCTCGCGTTTAGAGAGCAAACAGAATTCTCATGCTGCAGGTGCACTCGTTGGTGATTAAAAATAAATACACGAAGATACGATAGAGGAGAACGGAGTCGTTAATTTGCAGGCGCAATGCTTGTAATTAATTTCTGAAAGAACTTGATATTCCGCGGAGATGTTTCTTATCAAGTCGCAATAAACCATCGGTGTTTGTCGCAATCGGGAAAATTATATGCGCAAACGCCCATAGGAGACATCGTTTTGTAGACCGGATGTGACAAATTGCGATTGTCGTGATTGATGATATCCTTTCACAATACGCTCGCGCGAGCTTGCAGTTTTTGTTTCGCACAATAGCGAAAGCCGTTGGAGAGTATTCTATTTTATAATTGTCACAATTATCGGCTACACACAGCAGCGGCTTAATTAATTTTATTTCGACGACGGCTCCTAATTAAATCGTCCCCGTTTTAACTGTTGTTTCCAGGGAATTGGGAACGAACGCTTTCTCCACAAAACTTAGCAACGGTACAATTCCCAAAGGATTAGGAAAAGAGGCGGACATCCGAGTGGAAAACACATCGCAGGAACGGCAGGACGTTTTGGAAAAACACACCTACGAAGAGCCGAATCTCTTGGTAACGTACATCTTTTTGCGCAATTTATTTTATTAAGAGACGCAAGAAGAACATTATGATCAGGTCATTTTTTTTTTTTTCAAAAACTGTGATATTTGAGTACAACAAAGTTTAGAGTTTTAAATAAAACACATGCGCACGTGTGATTTAAAAGTGTTAAAAGAGATCATTTGTTTTTCACAAAGACTGTGATATTTGAGTAACAAAGTTTAGTTTTAAAGCAAATACACGCGTGCGTGATATAAAAGTGTTGAAAGAAAAATGTGAATTAAAGAAATAACTTATTATTTTTTTATTGCAAAAGTATTTAAAGAGAAAAGTTAGTTAGAATGAAAATTAAATGTAATGTACAATAATACGCAGTGCAATGTAAAAAGAGATACAACAGAAGATTTCTCTCAAATGGTATAATCTTCTCTCTCTCTCTCTCTCTCTCTCTCTCTCTCTCTCTCTCTCTCTCTCTCTCTCTCCCTCTCTCTCTTTTTCTAACACTCCATTATGCACTAATCACGCGTCGCTTATATAAGCAACATCCGTTAGATTTCTTTAGTAATTATTAAATAGTTTCCCGGAATAGTAAATCAGCATTGGTAGTTTATTATTCTTAATTGCCAGCGCTGGGCACGTTAATAACGGTCTTTGCAAACTTCGCGAACTACCGTTATGTTTTGTGGAACGTTTTTTTTTTTTTTTTTGAATTAAACTATCGGGGAAAACACTCGCGGTATTCGAGTTTAGGTTTTACAGATACTTCTTCATGCATTTTGGTTTTTTTTTATTTTTATTGTTTTATTTTATCCCCGACAATGAGATAAATTACAATGCGATCTTTTAATGCCAAGAAGTTTACGTAAACATCGATACGTCGAAGTATGTAAATGTTATGCATTTTTTCTCTCTTTTAATCGGACATGTCTCATCAATCAGACATATCGTTAGAACATTGAAGGCTTAATTTTCCTGCTGTTTCGTTTCATAAATTAAACAGCGCAAAACTTACTTGTTTTCTTACTTAACATTTAACAAGCACATTCGCTTTGACAGGATTTTAATTTGTGACTTACCCAGTTACGAGAACATTTAAAGTTAACAAAAAAATACAGAGAATCTAAACGAGCGGGAATTTAATTTAAACTTTTGTTAACAAAACATTTGCCACGAATTGAACGAGAACTTTTATAGGTAAAATAAAAAACTCGAATGAACTTTGCGCGCGATAAACTCGAATGTCTTGTGCATCGTTTTTTTTTTTCGAAAACCAAAAACAAAAATGTAAAAATGCTGCCGTTTTTGTTCAACAGCAACCGGTGCAGGGCGGAAGAATCGGGGAACGTCGCGCGAGCAGTCCTTTCCAAAATGGTCGAACGGAAGTGCTGATCGGCGAGCCGGAGGGCGGTCCGAGATCGCCGCGGGGATCGACGTCTTCGGCGGTGAACGACGGCAATTTCCTGAATCCACCGGACGAACGAGACTATCCAGAACCAATTTGCAGGTAAGTACATCGGAACATAAGTGCGCGAGCGGGCGAACTTTTTTACGCTTCGTGTCTCCCCGAGCCGCTTCATCGGTTCCTTGTCATTGCTAGCGCTGTCTTTTACACGTTCCATCAGTTTTCTTTCCGGCGGAGAAACGTTTGTATCCGACGCTGAGCTTATCTTACTGAACGATAAATAACCAAACGGATGGACATCTTGTTCATCTTTATGGTTCGGTATAAAAGATTTTATTGGCTATTTCGTGGAAACTCGCTCGTTAATTACTACTCGCTTACTTATTCGGCCGCGATAATTAATGGCCGATGCCGCGTTGAGAGCGTGTAACAGGATGATTGAATGAACGACGATAAGTTGACGTAAAGTGATTTAATGCTCGCGGGGGGTTTTTTTTTAACATTTTGTCCGCAAATGTAAATTTTAATCGAGTTCTCTAATATTTGGTTTCTGAAGAAGTGTGTGTGTGTGTGCTCTTTTAGAGAAATGCATTTATCTAATGAGAGAGAGAGAGAGAGAGAGAGAACAATTATTTGATTTTACTTTCGGATCTGGCGGGGCTAGTCTCTCTTACAATCCCGCGTTCTCTGCTTTACCGCGATAGGGAAGTATAAACTCAGCCGATGCCCGTTGGATGTCGCCATCAACGTACTTAGCGCAATCTTTTAAAAGCCGACTAGGAAACTTGGTTACCAAGAGATACGAAGAACACTGCGCGCTGTAATGCACTTTATTTTATATTTCTCGGAACTCTTTGCTTTGTGACAGAAGAATATTTACTTTTTTTTTCATTCGCGTCATCGGTCTCTTTTCATTCAACATTAAACAACAATTGATATACACTATTAAACGCTATTATGTGAAGTACGTTTTTTATTTTATTATTTTTCACTTTTTGAATATTGTTTTCCGTGAAATTGTTACTTCAATACGCGTTCAGTAGCTTTTTATTGAAATACCAGTAAAGACTGATTTTTTTTTCCTTAGAAAATGCTCTCAATAATGTTAACTCTTCGAGGTCAGATCTCAAAAATGACGACGAGTTAGTCAGAGACCGGGGATCTGTGAAACCCACGCGGGGTTTAAGATCTCCGCGAAAAATCAATATTTTTTCAATTTCTTTTTTCTTTGAATCGAAAGTTTGAACACTTCTGCGTCAATAAAAAAAAAAAAAAACAATCAAATTGAAAACATTTCTAGTAGTTTCAACAATATAAGCGTTGAAAAAAAATTAATTTTGTCTAGAAACGCTAATGCGCAATTTCTAAGTGGGTCTCTGGAAGAGACCCACGTCTGAACTACGAAGGTTAATCATGAATTTGCCTTAACTAAAAAAATATTTCATCGTTTCTACGTGTTTGTCCAAAAACATTGTGCGAAAAAATTGCACTTCCATATTCAAGGTAACTTTTACTTAAAAAAAAAAAAAAAAAAAAAAGAAAGAAAATGCTTTCGTTCTATTTAACATTGAAAAGCGAGCGATCGTTTCGATTTCTCAATCGGTCGCCCGATTAGGCATGTACGAGTGGTCTGAAATGCATCTCTCCCAGGAGAGTGCGACAAAGTCCTGCGATCAAAGTGGAATCTCGGCGAGTGCATCTTCACACACACCCACCCACACACACCCACACACACACACACACATAGGACACATCTACTGTCGGGTAGATCAAACATCTGCGATTCTTCTTTTAGACGGCGATCCGTTGGATTCCGCAGACTTTGGAGCACGGTGGAAGGTCGATTCGTTCTCCCGACGGAGAGTCACTTCGCCGGTATTTCACGCTCGCGCGCGTGACACACCCACCTGGGCCGGTGTGAGTGTAGCCTAAACAATGCGTTTTCCAGTCCTCGGTATGCAGCTGTGCCTTCGTTGGACGTAGAACTCGCTTGTGCTCATCCCTCTCTTTCTTTACCGTTGTTCTGTTCTACCTCGTCTTTTCTTCTTTCGTTGAATTTCTTCTTCGTCTTCCCCACCTCGTCCCCTTCCGTGCCGCTCACTTTCTCTCCTTTTTCCTTCCTCCCGTCATCGTTCTCTCCTTCGCGCGTTCTAACATGACACAAGAGGGATGTGCATGGCATAAGGACTCGTGGCGGAGAGAAGAGAGGTACTCTCGAGCGCGACTCGGCTTGGCACGAGAGAGTAGCTGGCGGCCCATACATACATACGTTACTCACTCTCGGTGCTCTCTCGTAGCTTCTCTAATTTTGCGTCGAGCGAAAGAATTCTTTCTCTTCTATTATTGCCTCCGTGCAATTTTTCACCTCTGTTTTTTCTCTTTCGCGCGGTTTTTTCGTAATTAGTTTGCCCGCGTCGGAGCGCTTCACTATTGTAACGCATCTTTGCTTTATATGTATATGTATGCGGGAGCGACGCGTATTGTTTTACGTTTGATGCTTCACAAATCGTCGTTTTCTACGAGACGACGAAGAGTTTGTTTTCGTGTTTGTCCCCTCTTTGCATTTATTCTCTTGGAGATATGCGGGCTCTCTCTCTCTCAGCCGAGATGCGGCAGATCCTTTTTGCGAAATTCGCGCCGGATTACCGTTTCTGTCTGTCTCTCTCTCTCTCGCGCGCGCGCGCGCGCGAAACCTCCCATTGTGTTCGCTTCCTAATTCCGTAACTCAATAAATGAAATCGCGTCTGCTGTCTCGTCGCGTCCCCTCGAGGCGAGTTAAAACTTTACAAGAGTTCGTTGTCGTCATCGTCGAATTGCGCACAAGAGAGACAGATATACAATAACTAACGCGCGAATTATTAACGATGTACGAAAAGTTTAATGGTGTCATAACAAGACGCGTCCAGTTCGCATCGCTGTCAAGTTATTCATGAACTCGCACAGCGGGTCGCACAGGTGCGAATGAATGCACTCTATTGACACGAGACACTTTTAATGAGTGAGCGAGCGAGAGAGAGAGAGAGAGAGAGAGAGAGGGAAGAGGGACTGTCAGTTGAATACCCCGAAAATGAATGCTTTTGGCGTGCGGATGGTCGTTCGCAAAACATCCACCGGGTGTATAAACGCGGTCGTAAGCCGTAGCGGTAGACACACTCTTTTCAGAGAGAGTCGGGATATCATCGCGCCGCTCCCTATGGCGCTTCAACGGAAATCGTGATCGGGATGCACTCTGGGAGCTGCCTCCCAGGAGTGTGTTCCAGTTTTTTCCTCGTATATATCAAAGCAAGACGCGTCACATGCGCAACGCGTCCCAAAAGCCCGCAGTTATTGCGGCTAACGCATTTTTTGGCACGCGTGCGGAATTTTATTTGCACGAGTCTCGGGATTTTCAACATCGGTACACACCACAGCCGGCGTGTCGGGACTATTGCACTCTTTTTCAGCCGCAGGTGTTTTTTTTTTTTTTTTTTTCGGATTGTGTAATCGATATGTCTTTTAAAATATTCGCGATATTCTCAATAAAGTCTTATATTGTCCGAGAGAGACATGCAAATTTTTAGTTTACATCCAGATTTGTTTATTTTTCAAACTGACTATGTGTATGTTTTTTTTTTTTTTACAATATTTGAAATCCAAAAATTTTATATGAAAAGTCACTCAGTTTGTATTTTTCTAAAGAATGAACTAATTTCAAATGTTGTTTACCAAAAAGTTGTTATATATTTTAAAGATAAAAAAAAAGTGTATTATTGTCATAACTTTTCTGTGGTGTGTGATAATGATTCTCTCGATCTAGCACCTTATAATCTCATATCTGCTATCTGAGTCAACGATGTCGATTGCTCTTTCGTAATCGATATCGTCTGTACCTGGCAACTACGTTTACGCTTATGCGCGTCCGGTCGGAACGATGACATTTTTTCACGTCGTAACAACATTTGCATCGGACGGCACGATTGCCTTAAAGAAATGAATGCATCGCGATCGAGTATAAGGTTACCTTCGTCCCCGACATGTATTGCATTACATAGGATTGCTACAAATTGCATTAGACAGGATCGCTGTAAATTACAGTTGAAGATCGATGTTTAATTTATTTCACTTTCGTCGTTTCTCGCGTTAATGAAAAACCTAAAACAAAACAAAAAAACAAAAAAAAAAATGTTTATCCAAAGAGTATTGAGTTCGACAATTCGGACGAGAATTTGCACGTATACAAAAATCCGTGTGAATAACGCGTTTGCGAGTGTTTTTTCCGGGAATTGCAAAAAGCCGGATAACAATTTGCGCGCGTACATTGCGAGACTCGGTCGATTTGCGCGACGACATAGAAACCATACAAGAGAGAAAGAGAGAGAGAGAGAGAGAGAGAGAGAGTGAGAGAGAAGGAGAAAAAAAAGAGAAAAAGAGAGAGAAAGAGAAGTGGGAACAAATTTGAAGCATATTCCCGTGATTGAATGTTCCTTGGGTACAAGCGAGCTGCGGCTACAGTCCGTCTCGTTATAGCGCGCGCTCTCGCTGCGGTGGCATCGCGGCTCCGCTTGTGTATGACACAGCCACGGAATACCGATTGCTCACTCTCCCATGGCGTTTCCTGTTCCGACCACGTATCCCGCTTTCAAAATAAAAAAAAAAAAAAAAAAAANAAAAAAAAAAAAAAATAAAAAAAAAAAATATACGCACACATACACTCATACACATACACACACGCGCAAAAGGAGGAAGAGAGGAAGGACAAAGCGGGTGCGTGGACGGAGAGGAGAAGAATGTCGCGGGAAGGTGGAACAACGAGTGGGGAACAGAGACGATTGATGAGAATAGTGAGGATATAGGCGGTGCAATGGGAATGACGAGGATCGGCGACGTTGTATATATATATGTACCGCCGACACGCCTGCTGCCCATTGTTCACGTCTAACGCATTATGCGCATCATTCATGGCCTTTTACGCCGCGCCTCGCGACGCGCCAAGTTCATGTTAACATTCGAAGATTAATTCGGAGTGTGAGGCGGAATTCTGAGGAAAGAGAGATTTCAGAAGACTTTTTTTTATTATTAGTTTTTTATTAGTTTATACATCTCTAGACGCGAGATGTGTGTCACACACCTGTCGAAGACTTATTTCGTGGAAATTGATTCTGCATGATTACGTATATCTTATTGTTAATAGAACACATTGAGGCTTTTAGCTAGTAAGTGAATAAATGAAGTAAGTGAATGAATGAATTTTTTCATAAATCGAGTTTTTCGCAAATGTATAGATTTATTGTAGAAGTTTCAATTTTTTACGTAAATTGAATTCTATGTAACTCTTTCAACTTGTATTTCATATTACTGGGAAATACTTGATAAATATTGAAAAGTTACCAGATGTATCTTTATTGATTAAATAAAGAAAATTAAATTAAAGTAAAAAGTTTACTAATAAAAAAAAAAAATTGCTTCTCTCTCTCTCTCTCTCTTTTTTAGTTTGCATTTATAATATTAACCGATATTATTTTATACACTTGACAAATTTATTTTTCTTTAAATTAATTCCCCCAAAAAATGGTTTTTGAAGAAAACGCAATTGTTTGTGTTATTATACGGGTTTTTAGATTAGGACACACACTCACATATAGACGCGTGCCCACATGCGCAATGTAATGCGTTACACTTCAATCTTTTACGTTTTCTCGAGTAGGTAATAACTCCGTGCGCGACTTCCTCTGACTACAAGTCGCTCTTCTGGAAGAGAGATTGGCTGCACAATTTATGGCGATCTAGGTCGGTTACGTGGATAACTCGGAGATATGCATTTCTTTGAATATCGTGAAGTTAAGAGAGTGTTATTCACCGAGACGCGTATAATAAAGTACAGTTTACATACATGAAGGCAACAATCTTGATGGCAGTATTCTCTTCTTTTAATTTGCTCTAGCATTGCAATTAAAAATTATCATTTGCGTCTAATTGAATGTAACAGAAATATCACTTTTTTTTTTTTAAAGATGAGATTCAACATTTCGAGTGCGGCAAAATAATACGCAATAAAAATAAAAACGGTGCAAAAAATTGCCCTCATTTTCATCGCACTTAAAATTCTTGTAAATGTTCGATCTTGCTCTCTGTAAAATATTATATTCGCGAGTATTAGGACTTCAATACCTCAGTTGAGAAAGAAGCTGTACAAAATTAAATTACTGCGAAATGCTCGAAACTTGCGAAGCGGCAATAAAAGGTCGTTAAGTTCTTTCTATTATTCCTGCTCTTTTATATACTTTTTAGCCTCCGCCACTCGGGAGTGATTTTCGCGTGAATGTAGGCAGCTGTAGACATGAAACCTTTGATAGCGAGCTTGCACGGCTCTCGAGCGCAAGATCCGTACCTCAGCGCCAGAAAACTCATTAAAAACGTATGAAAACACACGTCGACGCATCGAACGATCGAACAATATTTTTCCGACGAAAATTATCCGTCGTTAAGTTCTTTTTTTTTTTTTGTTTTTTTTTCGAGGAAGAGAGAACGCGAGAAGATCGTTAAAGTGTTCGGATCTAGAAGTTCACTCCGGTGAAAAGTATGGAAAGAAAGCGCGCGCGGCGGTTTAACGGCTCGAACCACTTTCCTGGCGGACAAGAACGCATTCGACGTTCAGCACTCATTCATAATGTTCTTTCGCGCGCGCGCGCGCGCTCGAGAGATGGTGCACGATGCAAAACCCGCTCGGTCGGCTTCAATAGAAATATCCAGGTTAAAATAGAAGCGCAAACGTGGTTTCGTTACGTCGACTCGCGCGCTATCGTGTTACGTCAAACTCGCGTTTTGTCGCGTCACGACGTTTATGTTATCCGCACGACGCGCGCACAACAACTGCATTGCGGTTACATAATTACTATACGTGAACAAGAGAAAGAAAGGGAAGAATACTAAAAACGAGACCGTACAAAAAACATAGGGGGAAAAAAAAACAAACTTATACGGACTAGTTTTTGTTTTTGTTTTAAATACAATTGCTTTGAAACATTTTGCAAGAATTTGCTGCATTATTTATTTAATAAATTGTACGCGTGTGTTTATACACACACACAGTTGTTGCTGTAATTCGAATTATAGTGAAAAAAGAAATATACAAAAGTCTGCGATTTGTTTTGTTGTGGCATTTTAAATGGAACAACTATAAAGGAGCCGCGAGCTTTTGTTCGACGAATAGCGAAAACATTGATTTTTCCGAATTATGCGCATATTTTTCCGCAAGAATCAGTTGTAAACACTTCTGTAAACGGTAGTTTGTAAACAGTCGCCTGTTGCAAACGCCCATCGCACTTCTCAAACGCGGAGCTCGCACGTGGAGGATCACATCGCGCTTGTGATCGTAAACGTCGTAGCGAGAGGTTACGTATATATATATATGTACGACGCTATTCTATCATTTTACTATCTTATATACGAGCGATGTGATTTCATTCCCAAGTCGAAACTGATTTTATATCCGGTCCTAGAGGTAGAGCGGAATTAAAGTCGAGGTAGAAGGTGGCGTCCCGTCGGATATCCCACGTCGATATAACTCGCGAAACCTAATAAAACGTTACGCTCGGATAAAAATAGTGTTATATGCTTTTTTAGCCGCTGGCTTCGGGAGCGAACGTAAAACCATCGATGGAGGTATCGATAATTCGGAAATACGGTTACGAATTTTCGTTTATTTTAACAATTTTTTTCTTTTTTTTTTTTTTTTGTTGAATTCATCATTTTATCTTAAAAATTCTCGTAAACGCTCTTTATTTTACGAAACAGATTTTGCATTGAACGTGTATATACATACAAAGAGAATCTGATATTTGATGCTTCCGCGGCGTGTTGGATTAACATTCGAAGATGTGAGTGTCAGGCTGCTCTTGAAATTCTGTTGAAGTGAGCTGAAATGTTCACGAAACGTCGGTGTAAAAATGACACTAACGCGCAGTTCAAACCCGAAAAACATTCATTGAATGTATACGTATTACATACGAGAATCTTTGCTCCGGTCTCAACATTAAACGGTCTAAATAATTTCTCTGATATAAAAATAATTCTCACACAAAGATAATTTTAACCATAACCCTACACTTTGTCCTCGTAACATAAACCCTACTAGACCCTAGTCTCTTTAAAAGATTCTAGAAATTACTCTGTTCATTTTTTCATCTTGAAAAAAATCATAGATATTCTCCAAAGGATGCTGAATCAAGAATCTTATGTTTCGAATCCGAATTTTTTATTATAATATGTCAAAAAAAAATCGTCTCGCTTTTTAAAAGTACGCTCAAAGTTATGCTGGGATCCTTTTTATGGACCCCTGGTGGGGTTTAAGGGTTAAAATTGCATTATTTTACAATAACCTTAGAATAAGTAAGTAGCTCTAACAATAAGCCAGAAAAGTTACTGTTTAAAATCGAAAAGAAAAAAAACGGACCGATGGTATTGAAAGTTCAGTTAATCAATGTAGAAGCAATGAGAAGATGATGAAGAACAAAACGACAAATTTATAACTTTCTGCGCGAGCGCGACCACATCCGAAATACATATCCCGCTTAAATGGGACGTAGATCGGGAAGAACACGACCTACATCGCGCTCGATGACGGTGTGGAAGATCGTGTCGGATCCAATCATATTCATAACTTATCGTTTCGGTGACCTATTTACGGTTTATCGCCTTCTTCAAGTGGAAGAAGGCAATGATGACTCTCTGAAAATAGCATAGTCGGACAATAGTGGCTTGGACCGGTGGAGAACAAACCGCGGACACCCCTCGGTTCGGATATTCGATCGGCAATCGAGGAACTCGTGCAACCCGATCGAGAAGTTACATAGTAGATTTCGGTAGCCACTCTAATAAACGCGAATCTCCCGATTGTGTGTGTGTTGCGATGTAACGAGCACACAGACGAGGCAGTTTCGCAAACCTTCGGAAGGAAACCTATTTATCGAATGAACCAAAAATACGCAACGGAAACTTGAAACGACTAGACATTTACAATTCTCCTCTCTCCGAAGAACGAGCAGTTGTTTGGAAGAAAATCGAAACTTTTCGCAAAAATATATTTTTCTTATAAAGTTACAGAAGTGTATGTACATGTATGTGAGGTGTTGTCGTAGTGACACATTCGAAGTGACACATTCATTGAAATCATCTGTTTTGTACTTTTGGTGCGAATAAAAGAGAAACAAAGAGAGAGAGAGAGAGAGAGAGAGAGAGAGAGAGAGAGAGAGAGAGAGAAGGAGAGAGAGAGAGTAAAGTGAGATATCGCGTTTCCGCACTCGAGACGGACACTTTTTCGCTGCGCGAAGCATCTCGTCTTTATGACTTAAAAGTGCTTACGCGTTTTTCCGAAACGTCGCAAGAAATATGATCGGTCCAAAGTTTAGCGAGTCTACTCGAGAGAGTGCGGAAACACGGAGAACGTGAAAGCGCGGGTGGGAGACGGCAAAAATGCCGCGCGAGTCGCGAAATAATGGCCTGTGGCCGTTGACAGGAACGGTCGTTAATCAAGCCGATTAATTGAGCACCGGCGGCCGCACGAATGCCTCACCTCGACGTGGAAAACGGTACTTAAATAGTGCGTAGCTCGCCGCGATTCCCGCACGTATAACGAGGCGCAACAACGATGAGGTATCTGGGAAATGGAGCATTTCGCCGACGCTCCGTGTTTCCTCTAACATCGCGGCGAGCCGGTCAATGATGATGACGATAATGACGATGATAGTCCCCGGGATCGGGCGATACGTGTATATACATACGCGCACAGTCATCGGTAGCACAATGATAGTAATAACACCGTTGGAAGTAAATATCAGATCGAACGATGACCCGTCATTGTGTTTGTGTCGTTGGTATTTTTATTGTTCGCTCTGGCGAGTCGCAATTGACTTTCCGCGTAAAAAAAAACAAACGATGCACTTATTACGAGAAACCTATTACGAGATTTCTCATCAAATCTCAAAATGTGTATGAGATCGAATTGCGAAAAGTGACGGTTCTCTTCGCCACAAAATTTGGGAATATTTATAATTGGATTGTTATATGAAATTAGACAGATAAACGAAAGATATTTAAGATTGATGTGTGATGAGGCGTCCTCCGGTCCCTTCGGTAACGGAAAGAATTTAAATCAAGTGTAGAGAATCGAGCTATTCGAATCGGTTGCAGGATGTTTATATGCAGTAAATGTTCAAAAATTTCAATATATTCCAAACGTTTCGACTTTATTGATTCAAGTCATCTTTAATGTCTAATGTATGACAAAAACGATGGAATTTGGTGATAACATAATATAATGTTGGTGTTAGAGAAGATTGCAAAGTTTATAATTATATGGTTTTTTATAATTTGACAATAAACAACGATATATGAAAAACTTCCAGTCAAGGATTTGACTAGAAAGTTTTTCTTTAAAACATTTTAAAGAAAAAATTTACAATAAATTCAACATTTCTTAAGATGTGTGACAATGTCTAAGTGAGATTGGTTTTCTCGATATGTTCTGAGCTGAATATGTAGATGTTGCTGCAGAATTATCGTCAATACTGAGAGTATTGTACGAGTCAACACAGTTTAAATGAGAGTTAAGATAGAAATATGTAGTTCCATCTGTAGCGTATCTTATTGTTGAATTTGACTAAGGATCGATAAGTAAATATCATCCAACAAGACTGTATCTTGCATAACGTTAATGCTATTATTTTTTAATTTTGTGTTTAAACATTTTGGAAGTTAGTCTTTTAAAATAATTATAAGTTCATGGTTGAGTATACCCGGTAAAAAATTTTCCATGTATAAAATTGTATGGACATATTCAGCACACACACATATAAATTTGCATAATTAGATATAATAATTTTAATTTGTGTATAAGTATATATAATTATATATCAACAATTTTTTTAAAATATAATAAAAATATAGTTTTATATAATTTTTTGTATCTAACATGATACTAATAGAGTTATTTTGTAATTTGATATGAAATATCTCTGAAGCCATTCTCTTAAAAAAAGAAATTCTCCGTGTATAAAATTGTATGGACATATTCGGCATATAAATTTGGGTAATTAGATATAATAATTCTAATTTGTGTATAAATATATATGAAAAATTTTTTACCGGGTATATTTCCACTGAACTCACAATTAAAGAAATGTTTGGTGTTTAAATAATGTTCAAAAATTACTGATTCGTCTTCTTATTTAATTTTTACCGAATAAATGTGCTCGTTGATTCTAGTTTTTAGTTGTATTTTTGTTTGGCCAACGTAATTGGCATCACAGTTGTTACAATTGATGTTGTAGACAACAATGTTTTCTTTTTGAATTGGGAACAATGTGTTCTTTATGTGTTTTTATGTATCTCCTTAGTTTGTTTAAATTTCTGCGAGATAGTTTTTGATTTGAATATTATTATTGATTTTTATGTTAGACAATTGTTTGTTACGGTTGGTGATTGCATTGGTGTGTGTATGGTAAAACAAAGTAATGTGCGAAAGGTTTCTAAACTTTATGGTTAAACTCCGGACATTTTACATGTCATTTGTTGAGTTTAGTAACAAATAAAACATTCTCAGTCTTCTGTGAATTATTTTAAATATAAATTGCAACGGGCAATTATTAGCAATTAAAATGTTTACACAAAACTCAAAGTTTTTCTGGTGGAAGTTTGGGTCCGATTTTTTCTTAAAAATGTTTTAATTCTTTTAAAAGAATTAAAGAAGTTTCATATATCGTTGTTTATTGTCAAATTATAAACCATGTAATTATAAACTTTGTAATCTTCTTTAACACCAACGCCATATTGTTATCACCAAATTCTATCGTTTTTGTCACATATTAGACATTTACCACTGAAAATGACTTAAATCAATAAAGTTGAAACGTTCGGAATATTGAAATTTTTGAACATATTTACTGCATATAACATCCTGCAACCGGTTCGAACAGCCCGATTCTCTACACTTTGATTTAGAAAAAGATATTTAACAGTAAATATTTATTTTATTAAGTTGATCTCTTTTATATAAAACGAAATCAAGCAACATTTGCTTCTATCGTCTCTGGACGCTAACGTGAGAGCCACTGACCTCACTGCCAAGGTTGAAGACTGGTGTTAATTGAAAGTTCATTATAATGTCTATGCCGTTCCTTGGCATAAACTCAAATCCAATCAACAGATCGCGGATACGGTACATCGATGTATAATTGCTGGAACATATTTCCGTAATGAATTCCGTGTTCCACTTAGTTCCGGCTATTGCTTTCGCTATTTCACTAATTTGCCCCGCTGTCCGCTGTCCGCAGAAAATAGTGGAATCCTACACTTGCTCTGTATTATGTGCGGAAATTGCAATCAGCTCTCCGCGACCGCATGAAATCCGGATAAACCGTTTTGCACTTGCGAGTCTCACGTGTTGAACCTTCGGAACGGGAGGAGTTAATGGAGTTAATGGAACGATGCGTCAATATATATTAACAAGCGATATACTTGTCCGCGGGAAAACACACTTGGTCGAGGGGAAGGCATTTGACGGTCACTCTCTGTGTGTGAAATGATGATTTTCTCCCGCGTGTATTTTGTTTTAATCCCCAATCAAATATTTTACAAGAAAGGATGAATTTTAGAAAGATTTATAATATATACAATATAATTTCTCTAAGATAATTAATGTGCTTGTCACAAAAGACTGTGAAATTCCCAATATACAATAAATAACCATATTTATACAATGACAAGAGTAACGAATAAATACAATAATATTATCATGATAAAGTTCTCGGCCCCCATTGTATAGCGAAAGCTCTTCCGCGCGTTCAATACAATCAACTTCGAATAACAATAACATTTGCGAACTCCCGCGAAGTTTATTGTAACGCAATTTTACCGTATTTCGCCGAATCTAGAACTTGTCGCCGTAATTAATGTTTTTGCTTTTATTGTTACAGAAAATGTATAAGATGATAAATAATATATATATATATATATATTATTTTACATTTTTATTATCGCTGAATTGTCATTTTGATGAAAGAGAAGAAAAGAGAGAATTTCGAACAAAAAAACAATATTTATTTATATCTAGTATTATTTTGTATAAAAATTTATTTATCTATTATTACTTTATCTATTTATCTATCTTATTATTTATCTGTTTGTCTTTATATTATATTTATTTATCTCTGGCAAAAATAATATTTATTCGTCTAACGCAAATTCTTAGTAAGCTCTTGTGCAGCTTTTTATTTCGCAAAGACCAGCTGAGTCGGGATGACGTGGAATTTAACAACGTTCCTTCCGTCGGTGAGCTTCACAATGGAAGTTAAGGGAAAATCCAGAGATCCCTGCAGGATTACCTGCGGCTGTTTACTCATACCTGATGTCATTGTGTATATGTGTGCGTTTGTGTGTGTGTGTGTGTCGACGCGACAGCACCCTCGCCTAAACTTTCTCAAGAATTCCACGCTGCTACACGCGGTGCATCGTGCGTAGCGGCCGATACGCATCGCCGTAATCGTAGTACAACCTCGAAGGTTTAGGACCCGACCTTCTCTACAGCGTACAGGTAGGGTGGGTCCATCAGCAGCGTGCACCTGCGTTTCCTGTCATATTCAGTGCGAGTTAGGGACGGCGCACCTGACACATTGGAAGACTCGCCGTCCATTGACGTGGCTTTAATTTTTGTATTTTTTGTATTTTTTTTTCGGTTTCTTGAAAAATGCACTATGATTCACAACAGTGCGTAACAAAGAAACAAAAAACGTTTAAACAGCCACAGAAAGAAAAAATAATGTCTTAGGAATATAATAATGTTCTCTGTATTTCTGTTTCACAGAGAAACTATACTGTATAATTCTATTTATACGTATCGCGCGAGTATACGCATAAATAATAACAAATACATATTTAACAGATTATTGCGTGAGCCAAGAAGAAATCCCATACGAAAAAAAACACTTTCTCGAGCGGATTTGCTCTCGTTAAAACTCCCTTGACCGCGAAAGTAATTACGGCGGAGGAAATGAGCGCGGTAATTTTTCACCCACTTAATCAAAAAGTGAAGGACCGCGCGCGAAAGCACTTTACCTTTCAAAAAGAAACCCAATTATCACATTGAATCGCGCTGTCACTTCTCGAACATCACGCGGCATAATTGCTCGGTCGCGCGTCGTACACTCGCACTACTGCAAGGTAGTATTATATATATATCTGACGCGTGTTATAGAAACGCGTAGGAATAGTCGCGTTGGAATCGTCGCTTCAGAATCAATGAGATTTTAGGTCAAGGATCGAATATAGTTAATTGATTCTATCTAAGAGACACACGCGGCTAAGTGTGTCTCGCGTCAAATTCACGCGCGGCGAAGTCGGTGTGTTGCTGTATGTACACACGAGCCGAGAGAAGAGTTGAGAAAATTGCGACTTTTATATCATCTCATCGGTTCTCACGGCGAAACCGCTTTTCGTCTTCGCGAATTGCTTAATTAATCGATAACTGGACACGTTTGAAACGACACCGCGAAGAACGATTTTTTTAATTATTTCTTCTCTCTCGCGCGCGCGCGCGCGCGTCTTCCGAACGCAAAATTATTCCGGCGTGAGGAATAGCAAAATTTTCACATTTAGAAACGTTGTTTTTTGGTCGTGTCTCGAACCGAATGTGCAGCTCTTCGTGTTTCCGACACCAAATAACGGTAACACACATACACGGATAACCTAGACCCATATATCGAGCACGGCAACCTATATATGGAGCCTCGGAGGTCTTTTCCACTTTTATTACACTGAAATTCGCACGTGAGCGTAATAAGAGTGTAATAAGAGATCTACGTGGTTTGCTACGTAAAGACAGTTCCGAACCAGAAGTGCACGAAGACAGTTCTATTTTGAAGAAATTCTTGTGACAGAGATATACACATTCAGAGAGATACCCCGATCCGTATAAAATATAGAAGCAACCAGAATCTGGGAATTTCTTTTCTCGCGCGCGACTGTCTTCTCGCACAAACCAATTTCTCACACAAGTCTTCTGTGTGTTAAAGTAGTACAAGAATTTCAGAGTCCGGTGTGCCAAGATGTGTGTTTTGCATTGCAAATTTTTGATTTTAATTTTTTTTCTTTTTTCACTTCTTTTCCACGACTTTGAATGCAAATTGAGATTGACAAAAAAGATGTATACTCAACAGAAATAAAATAATCCGATTACTTTTTCGAAAGATATAACGCTAATGGAATTTCGCGCGGATTTTTCCTTTCGAGTCGCGATTTGTAACCCACTTACGTATAGTAGTTAATCGGCGCGTCCCGACTCGAAGTGCGCGAGCAAAGATTTCATAGGTTTCTCGATTATTATAGTATTAGTCATCGGCTTTTGCACGAGCGGCACACCAACGTATGAGTAATCTAAGCCGGTCTTTATCGACGTTGTCGCACGCGTCACGGGGGATTCAATTTCCGTACCCGACGTCACGTATTGCGCCCGCGATATGTGACGTAGACGCGACACCGACCGGTGGATACGTCACGGGGAAAGAAGATTGCATTAGAACGAGAGAGAGAGAGAGAGAGAGAGAGTGTGTGTGTGTGTGTGTGTGTGAGAGAGAGAGAATGTATACCCGTCTCGATACTCGTAAAGGTGCATGTTGTACAACATTGTGGGCCGCCCCACAGAAAGGAAGGGACAGTCTTCTCCCGTTTCTTCTTTTATTTGTCGCAAGTGACTCATCGAAGGGGTTGTCTATCGCGTGTGTAATCGAGCACATGTTGGCTCCCGATTGTTCCCGGTGCGCTGTGTGCACGCGTACACACCTACAGCTGAAAACTTCGTCAGGTGTATATAAGCACACACATAGGGTCAACATTAAGGTATAAATAGAGATAAAACACGATATCTGGGATATCGCGTGTTGAGCAACGCCAGAAAATAACACACGAGTTTAATTCGGCTGAGTCGAGATCAACAGTAGGAGATAATTTCAAATGTATGTTTCGTGTGTAAGAACAAATAAACACAGATATTGCAACTATTTTTTTAAGATTATTATTAATTATATATAAAAATTATATTAAATTTTATTTATATTAAAGTTTTTTTATTTTTAGGTTGTTTTTATCAAATTGGAGTATCAAAAAGTATAACTATTGTCTTATCAATCGATTAGCTTAAGTCGTGCGCAACATATACACAACTTGCTGTTGCAACAACATTTAATATCACGTTAATTGTTGTCGATTGTTGTTAACATTTTATGTTTTACAATGCTTTTGCACACACATAATGTGGATAAACATAAAAATACGCACAAAGATGTAAGAAAACCTGTGAATTTCACTTGATCAACAATTTAATAATTCATTCACATCTTTTGTTTGTAAACGTAAGGTAGAAAGTCGTTTCTCTAGTCGCTATTTCTGTGGAATTAAATGAGGCGGTAAATCTATGCGTTCCGGACGTCGCGTATTTATGCATGAAACAATCGGGCAAAGTGCTGCTCCGAAATTCGTCTTCTCGTCGTCGGACGCAACCAGCAGGGACGCCCCCGTCGCATTTATTACGCGTGTGCGCGCTGTGTCGCTTACTTATGTGCGACAGCTTACACACACACGCGCGCGCGCACACACACACACACACACATACACACATATATGCATGTACACGAAATAGAATGGCGAGAGAAGCGACTGTAAGATAAGCTTTCGATATCATGTGCCGACTCTGATAAGCAGCCACATTCCAAGCATCAGTTCTCACACACGACGCTCGCTCGTCGTGTCAACAATTTCGCGATCGTCCGTCCAACCTGTAACGTTCTGTATATAAGTATGCGCGTCGGTTTTGTTTTTACGATGGTACGTTCACCCGTGCGTTATCGATAATTTTCGATAGATTTCGTTCGCTCTTGCCGTTTCTCCTCCGGTGGGCACGATACTATGGCGATGTGGATCGACCTAAACCGAGCGTGTGACCCGTGCAAGGCATGCTGGGTATGCCTTGCTCAGCGACTCAGAGTTCCCATTCTTTGCAGGTAAACCTTCTCGTGGCTCGTCTGACGAAAGAGAGAGAGAGAAAGAGAGAGAGAGAGAGAGAGAGAGAGAGAGAGAGAGAAACATGATTGCAAATAATATAACGTGTCGCGTCAAAAAAAGAAAAAAAAATTCTGGAATTTGCAAAAACACGTTCATTTCTGTCAGTCAAACATATACTGACATATTTTAACACCGTGTAATATCTGGGAATATCGAAACTAACGGGATATTTTATGAACGATAATTTTCACACTTCACAGTTCTCTTTGAGATTGATATATATATATACGTATATATATATATACGTACAAATATACATATACATATATACATACAGTAGAACCTCCCAAAACGTATACAGTTGGGACCGACGAACCTCCCAAAACGTATACTGCCCCTATTCCCTCACTCTTTAACTAACGCATGCGCATATTATAATAGAGGTTATATTACGACCATGTATGTTACATGTGCATAGCCTAATGCGCAAGCGCTAGCGCAGTTTCGATTGTACCCATACGTAGTGGTGGGAAAAGCGATGAAGGAGAAAATATACGTTTTGAGAGTAGATTTGTATGCGTTTTGGGAGGTATATACGTTTTAGGAGTATACGTTTTGGGAGGTTCTACTGTATACATATTGTGTTTATTTGTGCTGCGTTAATTATACGTTTTTATGACTGAACACGATTCGCCTGAATTTTTTTGAAAAGTTTTGAAGTTTTTGTGACAATTATATATATATATACACACACACGTATTTTTATTAAAATTTTCATGACAAACATTGATGATGAATTAAATATTGATAGCGTAAGTAGAAATCTTGTAACCTTCTTGGACAGATCATACGATGTTTACGAGCGTAATAAATTTTCGTGCATTAACGAATTTAATTAAACCGTTCATAAATGCGCGTCGCGGGCGTAAGTTTCACGGCGTTGCTGTGGTAACTACATGTCCGCTAATATCCTTTCGCAGGATTAAGCGAGATTATATTTAAAACGCGCTGCGCAAATCGCTTTTTCGTCTATGCACTTCCGTTTCCTTTCGTCAAGGATATTAAATGTCGCCCCTCTCATGTCCGCACACAGAGTTCGTATTAGGACAAAGGTGGATTGTTCCACGATTTCATACCTGTGTGCGTCGCTTTTTTTCCCTCCGCTCATTCACGAAACGTCTAAACTGGCGCCGGCGGTCGACTCGAAAAACTCGAGGTTCCATCGAGTTTCTTTACACGGAAACGCGGCGAGAGGTGAAAAATCTCTCATAGATGTATATATTCGTGTTCGTAAATTTCAACTTATCTCTCAGTCATGGATTGCGGAACGGTCAGAGGATATTAAACGAGACTGTTTGCTCTGGGAAAACAGAATGTTATCTACAAAGCTACTCTAAAGTTACCGTATATCCCTTTGAATGTGTTTCATGCATGAGAAAACTGCAATATTAACAAAAGAAAAATCAGATCCGTACAATTTGCAGATAATAAATTCGGAAAAATTGGAAAAATTATTTTTCAAACGGAAAAAAATGCGCTACGTATGTATTTTTGTACACGTCAGTATTTAAATATCAGCCGTTATCCTTTTTTTTTTTTTTTTTGAATCACGGATAACCCAGTTTCTTTAAGCCAACCAGCTGTAAAATCATCGTCAAAAAGACCACTTCGCTATGTTGGTTACAAATTAAAGTTTGTCGTTCTTTTTTTGAAGCGCAAGATTGAAGAAGTTCTCGAATACGTTTTAACGACGATTGCTCTCGTCGGTTTTCGAATTTATTTATTTGAATAACGTTCTGTTTCTTTTTTCACACAAACATACGGACCCATTTTGTGCATCTTAAACTCATTTCGACTCATGATGACGACGGACGTGTGACGCGAGAGATTATTGGACGAATCAGCCACTCTCGGATCGCGTTCAACAAGTTCTTCTTGAAACAACTAACAATGTCCCTTGTTGAGTTTCAAATTCAAGGGCAACGTGTATTCCGAACTTTTTGGTTTT
Source organism: Pseudomyrmex gracilis (assembly GCF_002006095.1). NCBI lineage: Eukaryota > Metazoa > Arthropoda > Insecta > Hymenoptera > Formicidae > Pseudomyrmex > Pseudomyrmex gracilis. Next base: position 49,514 of record NW_018020746.1, read on the forward strand.
TATTTCTTTTCGCTACCGTCTAACGAACAAAAGCAAGGCGGGCGATGTGTTCCCGGACAGTATAGCGTCTATCAATACCGAGAATTCCGAGAAGTCCCACTGGACCACTTGAAACTTAAAGATAGAACGTGGACCAGGACTTAAAGATTCCGTACAGCCACAGTAGGAACTTCTGGGAGATGATTTCCGGCACGAATCTGGTTTCATTCGAGGAGTCCGTGGAAGGAAAGGTACCCATTGTCGTTGTCGGCTAGCAGCGCGATACCCGATCGCCCGTAAAGTAGCCGGTCGGATCTCGTAACTCGAGTTTCTGGCGAAACGTACACACATGTGTCTTGGAGTAGCACACGTGTGTACTTTCGAAATTACAAGGGAGCGCGGTGTAAAGTTCACCCTCTCGCGCGCGCGGCGTCAACAAAGCAATAGAAACCACTTTGCTGGCGACCTCCCTCCCCCCCCCTCACAACTGTACGAAAAATCAAACACACACGCCGCTATTGTGCGCAAAAGAGCGAGTCGCGTGTAAACTCGATTTGTGAGATCTCACGTAACGAAGTACGCCAAGTACGTGTGTCGCGACAAAAATTAACACGATATTTCACGTCGAACGGGAACGGACAAAACGCTCGCGCTACATCGCGTTGCATTTGCGCGCGAGTTCAATGACCGAACGAGATGATCGGTAGGCAAACACACAGTATCGATAGGCGAGTTAACCACTCCATGGTTAGGCACGACAAATGCTGCAGACGGTTAACATAGTTTGACAATGTCTATATAGGTTGATGATCGATACGGTTAAGCCACATATTGACCGAATCACCGTTTTGATTTTGTCCAAATATTCCATTTCACTTGCAAGAGAAAAAAGTTCGCTTCTCGAAAACTCTTAACGCGATGTAATTTGCGCAGGTATTAGAAAAGACTTTTTAATTCTCTAATCCTGGTAAACGTTTTTTTTTTTTTTTTAGGCGTATTTTGTAAAACTCTGGACATTACGTCTGACGAGATTTTTTTTATTGATTAAAACGTTGCAAAATTCCTGTAAAAATTTATGAGGCTTTGTTCAATATTCTATATTAATCCTTCGTGATCAGACTTTGAAAAATGACGACGAGTTAGTCAGACCGTTCAAGACCCACGCGACTTTAAGATGGAATATCTCCGCGAAAAATTAATATTTGTTCAATTTCTTTTTTTTGAATCGAGAGTTTGGACACTTCTGCATCGATAAGAGAAAAAAAACAAATTGAAAAAATCTAGTAGTTTCAAAGATATAAGCGTTTAAAAAAAAGAACTAGTTTTTTCTAGGAATGCCGAAGCGCGATTTCTAAGCGGATCTGGGAGATCTATGTCTGACTGCAAAGGGTTAAAGAAATAACAGTTTTATTCTATTTTCTTATTTTGTAGGAATTCTTCTGTCAAATAGTCAATAAGATTTTTCTTCACATTTTCAAGATTCGCTAGGACATTACGGAGTTTGCACGATTAGGGTTAAATGTATATATGTGACAATAAGATAACAAAAATTATTTTGAAGGAGATATATATATATATAATATACATACATAAGAGAGAATGTTGATTTATGAGAGAACAAAACTACATAAAATATTAAAATATATGTAAAATTCTCTCCTGAAACATTCACAAAGGACAAAATTTACATAGGCGTTTGCGGACGTCCGTTATTAAGATGACTAAACTACAGGGAGATTTTCTCTTTTTTTTTTCACCTCACAACGTCTGTTCTGAGAAAGCGACAATGAGATTCTTCAGACTTCATTCGGATAGAATAAGCGCGGCATATACCTGGGCCACGCCAGCGCCGAATTCAATCATCTGCGGAGATACCTATATACTTTTCTCCCGTATGCAAACCGCACATTTTGTCGACATGCAACGTACGTTTTCTGGCTTTGAAAAGATTGGAAAATGGCCAGCACAAGGAACGTCGGAAAGGGAAACCGAGTGTGGCGACATGATTAAAACGAAGAAAGAAGAAGTGGAATCTTCTTGTCATTGTTCCTGGCACACAGATAGTGATGGAAACAACTCGGACGCGAAAGAAGATAATGGCACTGACTTACTCAACCGCTCGATAAACGGACGTCTGAATGATGAAAACTAATGTCTGTATTTCTCTTTCTTGTTAGTTTCTTTTCGCTTTTTGCGAGATATTACAGCAGTTCTCACGAAACTCTCGGCCCGTAAATAAATGAGTTACATTTATTTTTGAATCAAAGTATCTCTTTAAGGAAATAAGCCAGCAAGAAACTTTACCACTTCCGCGTATTTTGGCTTACGTCCTAGATCTGCCAAAATCATTATTTATCCGCGAATGCTTTCGTTAATTTATGAGCGATTTTTTTCCCCCCATAAAAATATCAGACCTAAGAGCGTTGTGGATGAATCTTTCTCATCTCACAAAATATAACCAGTGAAATATTTCTCAGTAGTTTTTTTATTTAATACATTTTTTCGAATAAAACCAAATTGCACAAATTTACGTATTGTATGTTACTTGAGAATAACGAGATAAGTGCAAGATTTTTTTTTTTTTTAATTCTTCGATGGAGTTTTTTTGTTCAACAAAGAAATTGATTGTCAAGTTGAAGAATCTTGATGGATGAGTGATGATGCGCGCGCGAAAATGTAGGACGTTCTGCTTTGCAAACATCGCGTTGGCGGATTAATCAACTATAAATAATCCGCCAAATCGCTGATCTGCACACGGCAGATGCTGCTAGACGAGATGATTGTGCCGTGTGTGTGTGTGTGTATATGCGGCTATGTTGATACAATTTGTTCTCTCGGATTCCGAGATTATAATTGAATTTCATTGATTAAAAGAGGCTTACATAATTTAGATCTGCATTCATTTCGCTGCTGGCAATCAATCGTCTTTGGCGCGCTTCATCTCGCAAATTAACTGACATTCGAATCCGGTGCGGGTCAGTGAGTACACACACAGATGGATGGTAATGAAGGTTTTTTAGCACAAAAATCGATAAAATTCCCGCGGTGGAAGCTTGTCCTAAACTATTCGTCGTTACGAAACATTCGAATAATGAGAGTGTTGCGCAATGATCGCGAGCGGATATTCGCATTCCATTTCATTTGACGCGACACACACACACACTCAACATTCGGACAAAGCCAGGTCTCCAATGGCAAACAATAAAATTGCAGACAAAATCTGCACACAATATCAAGGTGTCTCACTGTTCAGCATCCTGTATCCGATTGGTCGAGTGCCTCATCGAATTCGGATGACTTCAATCGCGAGTACGCTCTTAACACGCTTAAATCAATTCTATTGAAATGTGACGAACTTGTGTTTCCGTGTCAAATATGAGAACTGTTCTTCGAGGACCTCGACATTTTTGTGTGAAATTACGCGGATTTATAACAAACTCTCTGAACGATTTATCTCTTTTAACGTCTAAAATTTTAATAATAACTTTATCACACACACATATATATATAGAGAGAGAGAGAAAGAGAGAGAGAGATCAATACTTTGATTAAATGTTACTTAGGAATATACAAACATTTTTTTTCTGCGTTCTACGAAAAAACATTACGCTGCTGAAAGTCATCGACTTCGTCATTATTCCGACTACGCCGCTGCTCGTCATCGCTGACCTTCTCTCTCTCTCTCTCTCTCTCTTTCTCGGACGAAGCCTCGGGCGTTGGAACGTTTCAGGAAGCAAGGTTGGATTGATAATCGTGAGAAAGATGAAAATGATCGTCGAATCAGCTGAGAGTCGAAATACTATTCTCGAACGAGAGACGGTCGCGCGGTGACGGCGCGCGTGTAGCTGTCGCTGTGTGCGCTCGCATGCGTGTGAGTTCGCACGAGAGACGGCGGTGAGAGGGAGGTAGGAGTGAAGGGGGAAAAGAGCGAGAGATTTCAATGCTGGGGCCATGTGACCGCCGTAACAGAAAAGAGGAGTCTCGGAGGTTCGACTACAGCGAGAAGAGGAAGAAGAGGAGAAGGTGGAGAAGAAAGACAGAAGGAGGGAAAGAAAGAAGTGAACCACCTCGGAGTAGATCGGGTAGAAAAAAGGTGAGAGATGAAGGAGGACCGAGAGAGAGAAAGAGAGAGAGAGAAAAGATCCAAATTCAACTGAACGAAGACAGACGGTTCAAGTGGAGGATGGCGCTTTGCTGAGACGGACAGATTCAGCGACAGGAATGCATACCGGAGTCGGCTAGAACGAAAGAGAAAGAGGAAAAGATGACGCGAAGAACGGAGGGAAGAGGAAAATGAGTGTCGAAAATGGGAAAAGATCGGAGCGAGCTGTGAAAGAAAGATGGAAGGAGCGCAGGAGAGGTCTCTCTCGGAGCGAGAGGAAAGATTCGAGACAGAAAGAGACTACTCGCGGTTGAACTGGTGAACAGTTGGAGGGGAAGAAAAGTAAGCAGAGAGTGGGAGAGAAAGAGAGGTAAGGCAGGAACGTGAGGCAGCTGGAAGGTGAGTGTCGAACGGGAGGGGGTTGTGGTGGAGAAGAAGGGGGTACACTGTAGAAGGAGAAGGACGGTACGCGACAGTACGTACATATGCCAGGAAAAAAGAGAAGAGACGAGGTGAGATAGAGAAGGAGAAAGAGAATTGGACAGGTAGACGACAGAGAGGGAGAAAAAGGAAGAGAGAGAGAGAGAGAGAGACCGAGAAGGGGGCACCGGCTTGGATCTCTCTCGGGGTAAAGCGAAGCCAACAAACTCACGTCAGTTCGAAGCCGGAGGGACGCCTGCCCTCCTCGTGTGCTCTGCGTTCGCTTCGTTACATATTCTTTTTTTTCTTCCTTTATTTTTTTTTTTCTCTTCCCGGCAAGTACACCAGCCATGGACCGGCCTAATCTTGAGCAAAGCGCAACTGGTGCTTTTGTTGGTGCGCGGTGAAAGAAAGAAAGAAAAAAAAAAAAGAAAAAAATGAAAACGAGCGCGGTTAATTCTTTCCGAGTGTGCTTTCGGTGTATTGTGCGTGACTGATAGAAGAGAGAATTCTCTCACGGGAGAGAGTGTTTCGTCGTTTATTACCACTATAAACTGACTGCTGGTGCTGTTCGCTCAGCTCACTGAGCTGATAACTCGTCAGGGTTGAAATTGAGTGTTTCGACGGGGCGTGAACCGGGGTGCAAATTAAAGGCGGTTATTGGAGTTGGGGGACACATATCTGTCCGCCAGCACGGCGGACCAAAACCGGTACGGAGCGTTCTCCATGCGATATAGCGCGCGCCGTTGCGCCGCCGCTGCCGTCGCCGCTGCTACAACCGCCGCTGCCACGAACTTCTCCTTCGTCGCATAACAGCCTTCGGAAGGTGCATACACCTCCTCCGTTGAGCTGCCGGTCGCAGTTGCGGCGTTCGTGCATCCCGAGCCCGAGCATCCCGTGCCTCGTGCGTCGCGTGACCGTGTATATACGTGCGCGTGTACCTGCGCGCCGGTGTGCGCCGGAGCTTTTGTATGTGTGTTTGTGCGTGCCTATGTGTGTCCGACAGTGTACGGCGTCTACAGGTGGAATGTGCCACCGAGCGCGGCGGCACACGGATGTAAGCCGCTAACGCGTAGAAACCAAACGAGAGACGAAGATAAGGTCGAAGACGGGTAAAGTGATCCACGAGGAGAGAACGGAAAGAAAGAGGGAAATTTCGGGAAAAAAGTCGCGGTGTGAGTGTTTATGTACGTGTGTGCGCAGGTATTCGGATAGCAGGAATTGTTGCGACGTGAGTGCAGACGTTCTGGAACGGTTGTTCGTGGTAAAAGTCGAGGAATCGATCGAGAGATCCTCAAAAAGAAAGTTCGAAGGTTGAGAAAACGGAGAAAATTTGACTCGCAGATTCGCGTGGGCGTAGAAACGGCGCGGGAACAAGCCACGCGCGCTTCCATTGTCGAGATATTCAAGCACTGGGAATAAAGAAAAAAAAAGAAAAGAAGATCGAACAAAATTGGTGTAAAATTCAAACAAGTAGAGGAGACAAAGGGGGGGAGAGAGAGAGAGAGAGAGAGAGAGAGAGTAGTTCGCGAAAAGAAGAGGGCGGTAAATATTTAACGACGTCGCGATCGGGGTGTGGTAAGAAGAGGCAGAAGATCGTGTGAGGAATGTAGAATCGTTCCGCGAAGGTCGAGGCAAGACTATAAGCGAATTGAAATTAAATGAGAAACAACAGGAGAAGATTAATTTGAAGAAAAGAATGTTACAAAAGAACGGGATATTAATAAGAATAGTTCAAAACAATTAACAAATAAAGAGAAGTTAAATAAAAGAATTCTAAGAAACAAAAAAAAAAAAAAAAAAAACAAGCGCGGACACAACAGATTCAAAGAACATGAAGAGTTTTTATTAGTTGGACTATTGGGAATTGTATAAAGAGAAGAGATCGACTAAGGTCGAAACAATCGGGAAAAACTAAGAAGGTCTCGGTGGTGTGTGCATTGAGATTCTTCGCCCGTCCAGCAGCTTCGTCGCAAGTCGCGCGAGCGTCCATGAGGTTTGAGCGAAGGACGAGTTGTTGAGAGGGCCACGCCATGAGAATCCTCAAAACGCTACACTGGTAGGTTTCCAACGGTGTGCGACACAATGACGACGCGCCACGAGTACTTTCACGATCGTTTCTGTATGTTAAATAAATATTCGCGACACACTATGCCGCGCGCGCACGCGCGCGCAAAATCGAGAATCATCATCCCGCGATCGCGCGAGAAACGAAATGCACAGCTGCGTATATTTGCTGCATGTTTCGATTCTCGAAACGAAGTGCCGCCAGACGCGAGACACACACATGCGAGTGAAAAAGAGCATTTATCATCTGGGACTTTTCATTTGTTTTATCCTATCGCTGGAAAATTTGAAAAGAAAAAAATGGCGTGGAAAATATTTTTTAGTTTCTGCCGCGGAAACTGATAAAAAGTCGAAGTCACGTACCCTNCCCTGTTTGTCTTTTTTTTTTTTTTTTTTTTTTTTTTTTTTTTTTGTCTTTTATGTAGCGCGACAGGTAATGAAATATACGACTACGAGAAAGGTCGCTTTCTACCTGCGGTCTTTTATCCTAAAACTCGCCTCTTTTGTTATTAAATTTCCAAAAAATATAAAAAAACACTGTTAACCATTTGTCATTTTTTTTCTCTTTTTTTTTTTTTTTGTAAAGATGAGAAATTTAAACGAAAATGGAATTTAGATCTGACGTAAACGACTTCTTTGATACATGCTTTATGTGACGCGCGTATCGAGACAAGTGACAGCTCGAAACTATGAATAAAAACTTGAAAATTAAATGGATTGACAAAACTTTGAACTTTTATAAATAAATACAATAAAAATCGTAACAATTATATAAATATAAGTAATTGTAACACAACGTTGATATTACGCAAATATAACGTGATAAAACCTTTTACATAAAAAAATCTTCTTACATTAACAAATTCTTACATTAAAAATAAACCAAAAAACTATAACATACATGTGTTCAAGTACACGTAAGATAGCCAAAAATAATTACAATGAGATAAATTCAGTTCTTTTAAAATTTTGAGACTTGTTATAACATAAGATATTTTATGACGATAGTTCAGAGAATAAATCCACTTTTAAAGCACACATGGAATTTTTTTGCATATACAACGCGCATGTGCTACATATATTTACTCATCCGATTTCGGAAGTGCGCTCGTGCACTTCCGAATGCATGGTGCGTGAAATATCGGCGGGTAATAAATTTCGACACAAAAACTCGTCAAAAGTTTTTTCACTTCCTAAACACACCTATAAGTTATATTATCGGGTTTAATCATAAATCACACCTACGTGATTTTCTCTACATTCCATTATTCCGAGCTATAGTTTCGTACGTAACGGGAAGGCGATACGTGTGTGTTCACGTATGCACGCTTGGAATGTCGTAACTCTAAATATTGATATTTAGCTTTATTGTTAGTGGTTACGCCAGGTTATATTATTCGCCATTGTTGTTGCACGGCAATAATCACGATACGATACGCGGGCGTGTAGGTATTTTGTGTACGCTCGAAACGCGTTACGCGATTGCGAGGAAAATGCGCGCATTTTCTCTGATTAATTAAAATTTTCGCGCGAAAAATCGCTCGATATCGCTGTTTGTGCGCGCCGCGCGCGTATTAAGCTATAAGGAACACACTTTTCAATGTAAGATTACAATACGCGTAACATTTAACGCGCCGGAAAACACACGCGCACGCATATCTGAAAACGCACGCGTTAATAGCGAGTTTGTGCATTTAATTTAAAAAAAAAAGAAACAATTTTTTTTTAACGAACGAGTTGCGCGAAATATAAAATGTGTATTTACAGCTTGTTAATTAAGAAGAGACCAATTTACACAAAGAGCACACAGGGAAGAGCGAAGGGATACTCCGCGGGGAGCGAGCATTAACGCGACGTATAGCGTATATAAATGCATTAAGCTCTCGTGTGAAATATAGCTACTTGATAACTTAATAGCGGCCTTGCTCGTTATCAAGTGCCACTTTATTATTTAGTAACACTCGGAAGATCCCCGTAATAACTACACATTATTACCATAGTTAGAGGGCATAAATACCGTCGAGTAAGATTGTCTATCGGTAGCCAATAATTTGCCGACTTGCGCGCGATGCGCAACAAAGTTGTTGCGCTGGATTCATGCTTCAGAGAGTTCACATTTCCTTTTTACAATTGCTTAAATTCTCTGGGAACGCAACAACAACAAAAATCCGTTTCCGCAATTTTAATTATTCCGAAGTAGCATTTTATTTTGCAAGCGAAACGTCGTTTGAGGAAAAAAAAATACTACTATTTTTTTTTTTCAATCGCGCACAAGTTTCTCAAATAAAACAAGTTATACAAACGAGATATAATTTGATGCAATAAACACGCGCGTTCGAAAACACAAGCGTAAATATACATATATATATATAATACATATAATGTAACGGTGTTAGACGCGTGTAAATTGAAATATTCGCTTTGTCTTGAGCTCTTGTATTATAAAATCACGTTGAGGATTTATCTATATCCGACTCTGGGAACGTCAAACGCGAATTCTCACGTGGAATTCGAAACAAGGGGAGATCACGTGTTTCCGTTCCTGACTGCAGCCCTGCTTATCCTGCCCGCCTCCGCAGGTATCGTTAAGCCAGGGACGGATATATTGAATGCATAGTATCTATATACCGTGAAAGCGGCAATGCAATATATATATATATATATATATATATATATATATATTTTCTCGCTCGCGTTCACGGAATTGTCTTTTCTATTTCAGAGACGAAAAATATCTATTCGATAATCTAAAAATACTCAAACGAGATTCACATCGCGCTTTAATTAAAATTTAATGGCTCGTATGTTTCCCAACCGCATCTATATTTAATGTCTTCTCAGTCATGTGGTTATTATGTTCCAAAGATATGAACATCGGATTCACATGTGTATACATAAGTTCGGATAAATCCGGTCTAATTTACCTCGTGTGTCTATAGTCCCGTTAAAGCTTCCCTAGCTTTAAGCCAAAGCTTTGCTAGTTGCTAGTTAGTCTAATAGCTTAGCCTGGCGGCAAGTTGAAATTGAATAGTGTGTCCATGAGAAGTTTAGGATTCTTGTTAAATACATCATCATCACGTGGAGTTAACGGAAATAAATTCTCTCTCTCTCTCTCTCTCTCTCTTTCCGCAATTTAAGATGATGCATACGCGTTTGATACAAAATTAATAACGTATAAATTCAGAGTATAATTCTTCAATTCCTCTGTTCTCGTTGTTCAACATTTTGTAACGTGTCACACATCTCGAGCGCTACACAAGTCTCGATTAAATGCGCAACAATCTGTAAAAGATTTTAAACGTGAGGAGCATGTTGATTAAAAGGCATCGGTATAGTGCCGCTGTATGTATGTATGTACGTATCCATCTCGGTGTAACTCGCGTTACATAATCGCGCGCATGGATTTCGCACGCGATTACACGAATAATTATTCGAGCCTTGAGCTCGCCTCGATCTTTCGTTAAATACGGGTAGTTACGTATGTGTGTGTGTGTGTGTGTGTGTGTACGCGCGCGCGCGCCGGTAATTTAGCAACTTGATTTCCGCACCGCGGTTAAACGATTGACGATTGAGAGCGTACAACGAGATCTCACGTCGGGCGTAATTACCGATAAGTGTTTCTACAAAAATAAATTGGATCCTCATCAAACGCGGAGATCAATATTTCTGATATTTCGCGACCTCTTAAGAGAGTCGAGCGACGCGTTTAATTATCGGTCTCTCTCGTCGCGTTTACATCGAGCGCGTTGAAAATCAAAACTCTCGCTCGAAAAGTGACGAATTTCTGATATCGCGATTGCCATTCGTTACACGCGCGATCGAAATTCCGGTGAATACCGGGCGATAACATTCATTCAGAAATTCGTTGTCTGTTCATATATGTGTGTGTTATAGTTTCAACGATCGTTGTGATTTGCAACGATCGTTTGTAATTTCGCGCGCTAATCCGAATGACTTACCGCCGCGCGTTGACACCGCTCGATGCAACGTGTTAAAAAAAAAAAAAAAAAAAATTGAATAAACGGCAGCTTTGTCGAATGTAACTGCACGTCGGTTCAGTGAGAAAACGATCGTACGATAAAAAAAACTTCAGGCATGAATGGAGAAATTAATTGGGAAAGCAAGAGTGACCTTTCGCAGGAGTCACGATTTGTACAGGGATGCAGCTTCGATATGATCGTTATATTAGACTCGCATTCCTCGCTTGTACGCTGTTTCGTCAGGATACTCGCGATACTTTCACCGTGTCTATATATATATATATATATATATATGTTCTACGTGCCACGAATTTTTCGACGCAATTACTGCAAATTAGCAACGTCCTCATAAATGTGATAAAAGTTGCCTTTGTGAAAAGCTACGTGTTCTCGGTACAATTAAATCTCGACATAATTTCATGTAAAAACGAGGCAAGGAAACAGAGTGGAAGTTCTGACGTGAAGAATTGCGCTGCGTGTCGCGCAGAGAAAAAGAACATTTTCTTCTCTCGCGGTAGAGAATATTGAAAATTTATAATATATAACACAACTGTCCGCGCGAATACTTTGGATTCACGAAACTTAACGGGAAAACTAACCGAAAAAAAGAAAAAAACTAACTTTTTAATTAGATTCTTCATCGTGAGTACTCGTTTCTTTTTAATGAGAAAGAAATGGTCGGCGAACGTACGTCGGCGATTGCAGTCTGTAAAACTTTAATTACTTACTTAAATATGTTCCGCGCGCGCGTACAATAGTTTTTTCTCTTCTTTTCTCTCCCGTTCGATCTTTCATGTAGCGTGCTGCAGCACAAAACGTGCTTGCTCTCCCGCACGAAACTATGTACATTTTTACGATGATTGTCGTTCTCGAGGAAAATGCCAGACGGAACATTTTTCCGAGGCGACGTAATCGACCCTTCGGGCACAAAACTGCACTTAATTCGGGACTCAAGACACATTCACAATTTTCAAGTTTTCTCGAACGAGTGATTCGAGATTGTTCCTGACCTCAGCGAATCTTCAAGAAATGCTTTCTCATTCTCCGTCCTTGCGTCCGTTCCCTTTAAAAGAGAATTCTCTCGAAAACCGTCAGTAGGTCGATCGATCTAGACGCAGGTTTGCGTTGAAGACAACGCACGTTGACCCGATCACGTTTTCTGTTACGATATACCCATCCACGTGAAAACAGACGCACGCGGCGCGCGTGCGATTCGCATTTACGCATTAACGAGATCGGTTAACTATTGGAAAGTACGATCCGAGCACGTTTCTAACGTGCGGAAAAAAAAAAGACGCGAGGTTTCGTGGCGAGAGATCCGGTCGGATGTTGCAGAAATTGGGTCTCGCTTGCTTCTTGGATATTTAATCGCCGCCGTAAATACGTCAATTAACATTTAGAAGACGGAATAAAAAAGAGATTACTTCCTGAATTTAGAAACCTGATAAAAAAGAAAACTGTTTCTATAGAGAACTCGAGAGAAGTTTATATGCGGGAACTTTATGCGAGAAAAAAATATATTTATCTTTTATAAAATCAAAGTGCTTTTTTGTGTGTGAATATTGAAAAAACTTATATCTCGACTATTTACTTATTAAATTACCTTAAAAAAAAAAAAAAAAAATGACTCTGCCGATGGTTCATTTTCTTTTTTAAATCATCGCGCGCGAGCATTATCTGTGAAGAACCTCATTAAAGCGTGTTCTGAAAGACGACTCCAATGAAAACGCGGGGCATCATTTAAACTTAAGCGTACACGAATATTGAATCACGCCACCGTATTTCCTATCGTCTTTGTTCGCAATTTCCATTGTCTCTTTCTTCGTTCGTTCTACGAATCTACGCGCTTATTTTGCGTAAGGACCGACGAGTGTAATAGCGTTTCTGTGTTGAATACGCTACGCCCGGTGTAACCAGATCTGCGAAAAGGTTCATTTGGTCTCGGGTATGGTCGGGTCATGTCTTTGTCAAGCAAATCTAATTTCCGATATCTTGTGTTGTGCCTCAATGTAAAGCAAAAGCATGCGTGAGTGAAAATTATTGTGCTAGATATTCGATAGCTATCGAACTGGAAGACTCCATATATATATGTATATATATATATTTACAAGTCAGATTTCTCTTCTCTAGATTGAGAATCTTTAAAAACATCAGTTCTTTTTTAATTTATATTTCAATATTTATACAAATACTGGTATAAATTCATAAAAATATCGTTTATTTGGTTAGAAGAGAAAAAAGATTAAAGATACAAGATTAAGCCTAAAAACTGTATGTTTAAAATAATCTTGTAGAAGAGATGAACATAGATATAACTATATTTTTTTTTAATCATAGGAGTATTTTACTTCTTATTTACTTAAACTTTATTACAGAATACGCGCTATTTTAGATCGTATATCTATTAAAAATTGCAATTTATATATAAAAAAAAATACGGCGCACTAAATTTCTATTTTATTATTCATTCAATATACCGAAAAGTATTAATTTGCAAATATAAGTGCTTTAACACGCACATGCAAATTTTAACTTGAAAATTTTAACAAATTTAATTGTAACAATCGTGCGCGCTTATTATGCAAATGTAGCAATTTGTTTGTAAATAATTATTGTATTATCGTTGTAACGCAATGCAAATCATTTAATGAAATTTAAATGCGTTTTGTATGTTTATCATCTAAACTTGTACTGGGTGTTCAATCAATGTATATACGTTACATACGTTGTGTTAATAATATATGTATATTGCTGTTACATGAAACTTTGCGTTTTATCGGGGCGATATTGAAATTTACATTTAAACATGATACGAATTTCGTGAATCTTTCGTGTGTAGTTGTTCATTTTATCAAATTTCTTCTAATTCACACAAGATTTATATTTATAGCGTTTCACATGTGTTTATAAGGAAGAATTATAACATTTCAACACACACATTAATTTCTCGACTATACGAGATTTATCGACAGGATTTTCAGATAGCTCGTAAGCTATTTTTGTCAAAGCAATATCTTATAAAGGAAAAAAACCGTCACGATCTATTTCGAGCGATTGATGAAAAAAGCGACGATTGACAAGCAACATTGGGGCACATATATTTTAGGTTTTCTTGAAAGTAACCTTTTTGGTTTGTGCAGTCGGCATGCGCATATTCCGGAGACTTCTCGCGCGATTGAACGGCTACGAGATTCCAACATTCGTTTGAAACATCATATAACGTTGATATCGAAAGTCGTAATATAGGTATATGGCGGCTGAATTTATTTCCACTTGAGCACCGTCGTCACGTTCGGCGAAATCTAAAAATGTGAAAGGAAGAAATATTCGAGATATTGCTGAGATAGAGACGTGGAATTTTCTGTTATTGATAGAGAATTGTATTTTTGTGTTTTATCATTTTTCACACAAACTCAATAAATTTCGACTGCGAGACAATGTTACGTTGTGCGATGATGTAATTGCCACTCGTTTATTTTCACAATGCTGATAAATTTAAATAAAAAATATCAATAATATCGCGCTTTAACATCATTACTATTATTATTATCGTGTCATTATCGTTATAATTATTATATAATATCAATTTATTGCTCGCGATAAGAACCACCAATGCAGGTGAATCATGTGCCGCAATCACAGAGTTTATCTCATCTTTCCTTATATTGACTTACTTTCTATCGCGAACGTGACCTTGTCTTAATAATACGTTGTCGTAGGTGCTGCACAGTCAACATTGAATTAGTTTGCGCCTCAAAGCTGTCTAATTATATCCGTAAATGCATACCGTAACGCGTGCACGTAACAGCCGGGCAATTTACTTCAAGTTGCGTGTAAAGAAATGTGTGTCGATATCTATCTCTGGTTATCCTTCACTTAATTTCTTCTGCCTTTAAAATAGTTACTTGTCTTTAACAGTTACTTGTCTTGTTTGTCAAAAACAGTTTAACATTTAAAAGTAAAGAAGTTTGAGTTTACTCCTTTGGTTTTTTTTCGCGCACAGATCGCAACCTCACACACGCATTGCGTTACGTTAACAGACGAGAGATATCTCGAACAACAACAAGCAGAAGAAGGAGCGGTAACGCACGTTGATGATTAACATAGGATTTCTTCTCTCTTGTTTTAGGTCCCGAAGGCGTAGCAATAGTGGCGTGACAGACATACACTCTCAGCAGCAGCAGCAATTGCAGCTGCAAGAGAACAACAACAGCAGCTCGCGCGACGCGAAGAAGCCGCAGGAGGGACTGGGGCCCGATGAGATGTGGGCCCCTGGCGCCCTGGGCCATCATCGGGAGCTACCTGTTGATGTGCCCGACACTCTATTACAGAAGGCCTATCCCAACAAGGTAAAGCACTGCTCTTCCGAATATAGGAACGGGCTACAGCATCGTCCCCGTAGCGCTAGCGACCTCGACCTTTCCCTAAACCTTAAAAACGAGATCCTTAAGACGCGCACCATCGCGGACGCACGCGTTAAACACTTATCGAACGATCACACGCACGACGACACCGCTGCCAGGACAATCAACGCTCGCAACGGTCTTCAGCCGTCCGTGCTGACGATCCAGCTAAATATGGGGGACGAGAAGGAGGAGGTGAAAAGCAAGGAATCGTGGCTTGACAAGTACCAAGACAGTCCGACCAAGACCGAATCGCTGAATTTGAAAAGCAATTTCAAGGTATTCGGAGAGGATGAGAACGCCGACACAGACGCGCAGAAAGAGTCCAGTGTCGACGTCGAGGATGATTATCCTTTCGCCAAAGAGGATTATCCCACTATGTTAAAAACTTGCAGTGACGATTCCGCGAGTCCGAGAAGCTCGTCGGGCAGATCGGACAGCACCGCGCCCCTCGATACCAGTCTGATGCTCAGGGGACACAGTAAAAATCACAAAGACTCTCCGATTTACGATGTTCGAAGAATAGACCTCGGTTCTCCGTGTAGATCAGTTGTACCCGACATCAAAGTTGCTCCGCTCTTCGGCCGTAATCGAGACGCGACGTCCTTCGACAATCCAGCTTACGGACTGACAGACCTGCAAGATCTTCAAGGACTCTTGCGATCCGACGAGGTCACGGACTTGACCCGATTGATAGACGAGCAATGTTCAATTTCGAGAATACCCAAGGATCAAGATAAAGTCTCGCCTGTCTGTGCCAAGGACCAGCAGACTCTGGAGTCTCTGCAAACGGAGTCACCGAGCAAGACCGGCAAGACGCCGAAACGCCGGCCGCACGACGATCGCGCCAAATTGAAAGCGAAAACGCGCAGTCTCGATATCGAGGCTCTGATAAGGGCCAGTTCGACGGACGATCTGCTCGGCATCGAGCTGAACGATCTCTCCTCCTCGTCCTCCTCGTCCCGGCAACGGCCAAAGAAGAAACGACACGAACAGATCTCCAGCGGCTACTCCACGCTGAAAAGTGAAGCTTCTGGCGATCTCGAGCACAACGCCGATCGTAGTTTCCTCGTAGTGGGCGGCAGGTCTTACCGCGAAGTGGCCGTCGACTGTCCGCCGGATTTTGTACCGGTCACCAAGTGCCACCCGGTATACCCGCCGCCCAATAAAACCCCCGCTAACAGCAAGCACAACACCCTCGAGCCAAAGCGCGATCGCGTCGATTGCGCGACCGTCGCCAACGAGGGGAATGCGTGCGCGACAACGACAGCCACGACAACCACGACGAGTACGCTCGTAGCCTCCCTCTGCCAATCCCCGAACGATAATAGCTTGACGAAGCTGTCTAGTACGGACGGTAGCTCTAGAGAGACCGCGGTCGCGCGCACGATAGACCGTAAGCACAACGATAAGAAGGTAAGGTCCAGAGTCAAGAGCTTGATACTCGACGGCTTGAACTCTATCACGCAGCACGCTGAGCACAGCAAACCGCTTCCCGCTTCCGTCACGCGTCGCTCTAACGCAGCTTCATTGGCACAGCTTTGCACTCACGCACCCGTTGTTGGGTACACGGACCCGGCCGAGTTGTCACAAACTTCCCAGACTGCCTCGAGCTCGTCCGACGATCGCGAGGGCGGCAAACTTTATTACGACAATTTCTATTTCGAGCAGTTTTTCGAAAACACGAAAAATTCGTTGTCCACGCTTCGGGAGGAACTTCCCGAAAATTGGCGAGATCCCTCGCTCGCGAAAGACTCGAACGATCGAATCTCGATCGTTTCCAAGGAAACGATCGACAACGTTGCGTGCTGCTCACACGCTTCCGTTTCTGACGCCGAACTTCTCGCGAATTCCTCGAAAAATCTTCCCGTTTTGCAAACAAAATCCGAGAACGGTATTTCTCTCTGTCCAAACGAGATCGGCGAGCGGAATGTTTCGTCATCCAAAGACGATGACATTTGCCGCAAACAACTCGCTGATAACGATCACGACGAATTGTCCTTCGTCCAAGAGGCGAATCAGAATTCTCGGAATTCCTTGCGCGAATCTTCCGCGAAATTGCGTGCCGTGCGTCATTCGCTCGACGACACGCGCGATCCGAACGATTTCTGTTCATCGCGAAACGATGAGCGGCGCGACTACAATGTCGACCGCTCGGCCGACCTGCCGAGTCGGCAAAATCAAAAAAATTTGAAGTTATCGTTCAAGTACAAACTCTCCAGATTGCTGAACGGCCGCGTTTCGCTCGTGTTACATAACAGGAATACCGCGATGAAATTCCGCGCCGGTCGTCGGTCGTTATCGAAGAGCTTGTCCGATCTCTCGAATTTAATCGACAATCAGACCGAAATTTCCAAAATCCCATTTTCGACTTGTCTTGTCTCGCGAATCGCATCCTTGCGTCGATGGAATCGGGAATATCCTTCGACGATATTCCACGAAGGGTTTACGAAGCAAAGCGCACGGATATCACCAACGCACGTTGTGGAGAATCGCTCGTGCGAATCGCAGCACATCGAAGCAGTCGAACATCAGGTAAAACCGCAACAGACTTTGCCAAACTTGCTACTCGGAGTACTTCCGACCAACGAACAATTCGAACAGCTGTTCTTGTGCTTCGGAAATTTCAATTGCGCGCAGAAAGGGAGGAGGGGAAGAATCTTCGATACGGAAACGGCGTCATTTCGACGTCGCTTCGAGCGAATCGCACGGAGTTGTAAAACCCCCGGTTTTGCAATCTCTTATTATATTATTTGCAAACACACACGAAAAAAAAAGCACAAAAACAACCGTTCGGTTATTTTCTTTCTAAGTAGAAAGTATGCGTAGAGAAATATGAGGGATTTCTTAAGTTGGAATTTCAACACTTCCGACACTTCGGATAAAACCGTCAACACAGCATGGGTAAAGTAGACGCGAACTATGCACGAACGGATCTTACGAAGTAACGTGTCTATCAGCCTAATGATGCCGATAACGTAATGGTAGAAACTGTGTAATAATGTTAAACCACGTGTATGACACGAGTTTTGTAATGTCGAACGAAAGGCGCGCTGTGTGAGCCATTCAAAAAATTCATTTCAAAAAATTCGAAAACAAAAAAATATAGGACAAAAGACCCAATTACCGTCACCTGAACGATGAACTCTATGACGTCGTTGCTATTGTTTTTATTATTTATTTATCAAAAACGTGTGTTTTTCTTCTCATCTGTTATTATTCGGGGTCTCTAATATAAGAAAAAAAAAATAATACGTCTCTCAAAAAATCTCTATTTTCGTGTATAAATTCAACAATTAAAAAAGAACGATGTGGAAGCTGTTACTGTCACTCCTAAAATGTAGTTGACCTAATTAGTGGCACCCTAGTTTAAAGAGGGAGAAGGAGGTTTACATTGCATATATGTAACAAGATATGAAAAACAAAAAAAAAAAAAAAAAATTTTTCGTTTTTTAGTATTTTAAATAAAATAGCTTAGAATGTGTAATTGGGTCTTTTACCTATATATACCGTCACGGACCCAGTTTTTGATCAGTTTGTTAAAAAAAATATTATAGTAAGGTTTTTGGTCATTAAAATTAATCCGACAGGACGTACATAGATGTCGGAATAATTAATTATCACGCCAAAACTTTTTTCGGAAACTAATTTTTATGATCAAAACTTTACTGTAATACGTTTTTAACAACTGATTAAAAATTGGGTACTGATCAAAAACTGAATCCATGACGGTATATATATATATTTTTTATTTTTTCGAATTTTTTTGATTGATTTGTGAATGATTCATATATACTCGACGTTTATAAGCTCTGTTGGCTTTCGACATCACAAAACGTAAACGGAAATGTATTGAAGTCTTGGAAAGATCACACTTCAACGTGCGTCTTTTTATAGATATTTATGGATTTCGAGATAGACATTTTACTTCTACTTGATGTCGAGACACGCTTTCTTGCATGCGTCTCTCGCTCTCTCGCTTTTCTTGCGTCAAGCTTGCTCTTTTTTCCTCTTTCTCTCTCTCTCTATCTCTCTCTCTCTCCTCTTATCCTTCGTCACTTCCTCGTACGGTTCTGCGAAGTATTTCTCGATTCGATTGAAGTGCGAAAAGTTTGGAAGTGATAAAAGAAAAAAAAAAGAATGAAACAGTAACGCACAGATGATTAAAAAAAAAGTAGTAGTTCGCGCGACACTGCGGACATGTGGGACTATTAATGCGAGCTGTTTGGAATGGATTTTTTAGGCCGGTCTCAACGGGGTCAAGCCGCCCATTCCGAGTCGCGAGCAGAAGAGAGCGCCCGCTCGACCGCCGAAAGATAATCTACGTTTGTCCACGCAGAACAACAATGTCGAGACGAGCGATAATGCGAACGTCACCGAACAACAACCGACCCCGCAGCAGCTTCACTCTATCAGGAAATATCAGGTGAGAAAGAATATTATGTAATATTCCTGTGTTTTTGAGACCTCGTGTATATTTCTGCCGAATCACGTAAGCACGCACGCGTGATAAGAATGTACAAAAGCGACGCGAACGAAAACTTGGAATTTTGCCTCGAAATCGAATCGCGGAGAACACGAGTGGAATGTGAGTTCCCCGCGCGGGAAAGCGAAGCGAAAACAATTGTCGAGATCGAAATCTTGATAGGTGCGCAGCCTAATTAGCGCTCAAACTTTACAAATCATATTATTTGAAAATGATAACATTTACGAAGGTATTCAGAATTTAAATTGATCCGTGAACGCTTTCTATATAGAAGAAAGAAAAAAAGTTACAGTCAACACAATATATTTGCACATACTTGAAGAAAGATTGGCGCAAGTTACAGCTCAGTATCTATTCTCGTAAAATACAGGACACTTCTCTCTCTCTCGACGATTTCGTCACGGCGCGGCGGCGTAAATGCGTCTTTTATTTTCAAGCTTACGATTGTACGTTGTAACGATCGTCGGATTAGATCGTCTTAACGAGCGATCCGGGCGAAAAGTCGAGAGATTTCGTGGATAATCGTAAATGTGAGAGGAGAAGAAAACGGCGCGCGAAGGATAATAGCGATTACGCAAACGCGCGCGATAAATGATTTGCCGATCGTTATTTGAGAGAATGCAGAATTCATCTCGCTATACTCACGTGCGCGCATTTGCGCGCAGGAAATTGCGAGCTGATGACAATGGTTGTGTTATTATTATCGAAGCACTCGTCGTCGCGCGCGGATGCTGTTTCCGAAATTTCCTAACGCGCGAGAAAACCTGCTGGCGACGTAGGTTGTTGATTGATAAATGAATATATAGTCGACCTTGTGTGAGTGAAAATTAATTCGGCGCATCGATGTAAGCGTTAATGAGCGCGCGCGCGCGCGCGCGCATCTCGGAATTATTAAACGAATGTCAAACGGCGTGGAATATTTTATTTTATTTTCCGTTGCGACACACGTTGCGCCGTAAAATTTATTTGATTTCCGGAAAAATACACGCGTATTATATAATAATAATATAAAAATGTCATCGACAAAGAACGAAATCAGAAACGCGTCGATGCATAAATAACTGTAAAGAGCGTGCGCGCTCTTGATTTGTTTTTAATATCACAGAATTCATTAATTCGTCCGTGATAAGTGGTGCTTCGCGATAAGATAAGCGTTTCTTTCGTTATTGGTGTGTATTGGCTTTTCCGAAATGCCTTTCATTGAATTCTTAATGTGAAAATCAAACGAGCGTCATGCGCTTGAATCGTGTGGATAAGATCTCTGGAAAAAAAAGCTCGTGGTTCGAGTGTATCCGCTTGAAATTCATGCAATCTCGGTATCTGTAAGTGTGAGAAATGCCAGAACAGCTCCCTCCCTCCTCTCCTCCCCTTACGTGACTGGCGTCGTCGTGGAGCCCGCATGAGTATGTTTATCTTATGGAATCCTCACACCACCGCGGCTCTTACCTGCCTTAAGTCAAGTGTGGTCTGGAATGTAAAGAACCTCCACAATAGTCTAAGATTACACGCCTGGAGTGTAACGTTACGAAGTTTCGATAGGTGTAGACGCAGGGTGACGCCGCAGGCTCCGCATGCTGCATTCAGATCTGTTTCTCTTCTTCGTTTTTTTTTTTTTTTTTTTTTTTTTTTTTTGTCCGGCTCATATCCCTGACCTCAGTTTCTTGATCTGCCTCAAGCGAAGCCACCCTTTGCCAGATCCTCAATTCGACTTGCGGCGGTTCTAATGTCTCGAAACACGCGACAGCAGGTGCTGCTCCCAAATTAGGATATATTCAAAAAGTCCCTTTTTTTTATTTTTATTTTTAGTCTCTATTACATGTTCATTAGTCACAACATATTAATCTATCTGTAAAGTTTTTAATTTTACATTTTACATTTATTTTTGTTTAATTGCCTATTTATGTACAATTATTTTTTTATGACTCTTAACTGCGTAGTTTCGTAACTTTATCTTTTTAATTCGATTTGTTGATGTAAAAATATTGTCTATGATATTTTTAGTACTTCCAAATTGTTTACTGTTTATTTATTTTTATTGTGACAATATTTCCACCATTGTGTATTTTGGTCATTTTATGAACAAGATTAAAAATATATTCGAAACGTGTTCGGGGAATCTATTTGTTTATTTACTTATAAACCGCACTCTTCTGTATTGTCTTTTGTATATGTATACGTTGCATTTCATCAACATGTACATGTGAAAATTTTGAAACCCATTTTAACCTTTGCGGTGTCGTCTAGCGACATTGTGAGACAGACCAAGCTCAAGTTCCGCAGGAAACCTTATGTCCACTGTCGCGGTAAACAGGGCTTCACTGAGATATTTCTATCCTTACACAACATAGCTCCGCACAAGGTGAAAAGAAAACTTTGCGTTCATTATATACCTAAAATGAAAATTACGAATATCTTCTTGCCGGCTGCAGTATATATTCTTTATCGTCGGCTGCGCGTGACTGTTATAGCAATTTTACGGCGACAAAACACACGACGAGTCTCGGCTAACGCCGACCTTTATCAACTGACGCCGGTGGGCGTATAGATCACAAATCACAGAATAACGTTGTCGATACAGCGTGGCAAATTTGTGCAATTTGATCACAAGTAGGACTCACTGAGAGAGAAATAAGTTTCAGAAATTAGATTCTTAATTTCTGTGTTAATATATGTTTATATATATATATATATAATATTTACTAGATCGAGATGTTTATATACGCGTATAGATGAAATTCAGATTATCATATCGAGAAAGTTTGCTAAAATTTAAAAACACAAAGTTTTAGCATCTTATTTGTTGAATAGATTCTGTTAACATATATATATATATTTAAATACAACAAATACTTTTAAAATAAACAAGAACTTTTAAAATAAAAAAAGTAGAAATATTCTTCTGCAACTACCGAATTTCAAAATTGGTGCAAATGATAGGGGAGAATTTTTTTTGTATAAAAATAAATGAAATATTGAAAAATAGACGTCGCCAAAGATATTTTTATATAACGGAAGCGCCGTTTTGTACGTGGAAATGTCACGTATCAGATTGATAATAAAAATTTGTAATGCGTGACACAGATTGTGGCATCAGATTTAGTTGAGACTAGGAACTAAAAGTATACTATTCTTCCTAATATAAACTGCCTCGGAATAACTAATGAGCATACGTATTCGCGAGGGCATTTGATCGATTTTTAAGCTTGATATCGTTCAAGGCCTCTCTTTATTTTTATGCGAGCTTCAATCGTACAAAAGTAGCGCGTATGTGTTTCTCGTCAGAATTTAAAGAATTATTCTCTTTGTGAAATTTGACTTTCTGTCGAATTGTTTTGTGTTTTAACTCACAACTGAATTATTTATCGATTACGTACTATTGTAGGACCAGCTACGGAAACGAAAAGAAGAGGAGGAAAAGCAAGAAATACTCAGCCGTTCTCTACGTGGTTCTAAAAAGCTCCAAGCTTTGGAAAGCCACGCGACGAGTCTCGCCGGCCAAGAGAATCTTGCCTATGCACAGGATGAGGTGACCACCGGTGTAAATCGAGTCGCGCACGGCACTCCTAGTATAGTACAAGAGGTAGAGGAACCCCCCAGGCCTCTCAGTAAGTGGCTTTTTTTTTTATTTTTTGACAACTTTGCATACCTGCAGTTCTTCTAAAATCTTTTGAACTAAAAAAAATAGTACAATATTGTTCAAAAAAATACGCATACGAGCAACAATCTCTTTTACTTGTTGATATTTAACAATTTATTATGTAAATGCAATCATATAAATTTAAATATATAAATTTATTACAGACAATAAATATATTAT